>NW_023665469.1:0-27500 GCF_014743375.2 Drosophila subpulchrella | reverse complement strand
TCAGGGGAAACCCTGATGGAAGACCGAAACAGTTCTGACGTGCAAATCGATTGTCAGAATTGAGTATAGGGGCGAAAGACCAATCGAACCATCTAGTAGCTGGTTCCTTCCGAAGTTTCCCTCAGGATAGCTGGTGCATTTTAATGTTATATAAAATAATCTTATCTGGTAAAGCGAATGATTAGAGGCCTTAGGGTCGAAACGATCTTAACCTATTCTCAAACTTTAAATGGGTAAGAACCTTAACTTTCTTGATATGAAGTTCAAGGTTATGATATAATGTGCCCAGTGGGCCACTTTTGGTAAGCAGAACTGGCGCTGTGGGATGAACCAAACGTAATGTTACGGTGCCCAAATTAACAACTCATGCAGATACCATGAAAGGCGTTGGTTGCTTAAAACAGCAGGACGGTGATCATGGAAGTCGAAATCCGCTAAGGAGTGTGTAACAACTCACCTGCCGAAGCAACTAGCCCTTAAAATGGATGGCGCTTAAGTTGTATACCTATACATTACCGCTAAAGTAGATGATTTATATTACTTGTGATATAAATTTTGAAACTTTAGTGAGTAGGAAGGTACAATGGTATGCGTAGAAGTGTTTGGCGTAAGCCTGCATGGAGCTGCCATTGGTACAGATCTTGGTGGTAGTAGCAAATAATCGAATGAGACCTTGGAGGACTGAAGTGGAGAAGGGTTTCGTGTGAACAGTGGTTGATCACGAGTTAGTCGGTCCTAAGTTCAAGGCGAAAGCCGAAAATTTTCAAGTAAAACACAAATGCCATACAAATATAATTATATTATATAAATCAAGCTAATTAATATACTTGAATAATTTTGAACGAAAGGGAATACGGTTCCAATTCCGTAACCTGTTGAGTATCCGTTTGTTATTAAATATGGGCCTCGTGCTCATCCTGGCAACAGGAACGACCATAAAGAAGCCGTCGAGAGATATCGGAAGAGTTTTCTTTTCTGTTTTATAGCCGTACTACCATGGAAGTCTTTCGCAGAGAGATATGGTAGATGGGCTAGAAGAGCATGACATATACTGTTGTGTCGATATTTTCTCCTCGGACCTTGAAAATTTATGGTGGGGACACGCAAACTTCTCAACAGGCCGTACCAATATCCGCAGCTGGTCTCCAAGGTGAAGAGTCTCTAGTCGATAGAATAATGTAGGTAAGGGAAGTCGGCAAATTAGATCCGTAACTTCGGGATAAGGATTGGCTCTGAAGATTGAGATAGTCGGGCTTGATTGGGAAACAATAACATGGTTTATGTGCTCGTTCTGGGTAAATAGAGTGTCTGGCATTTATGTTGGTCACTTGTTCCCCGGATAGTTTAGTTACGTAGCCAATTGTGGAACTTTCTTGCTAAAATTTTTAAGAATACTAATTGGGTTAAACCAATTAGTTCTTATTAATTATAACGATTATCAATTAACAATCAATTCAGAACTGGCACGGACTTGGGGAATCCGACTGTCTAATTAAAACAAAGCATTGTGATGGCCCTAGCGGGTGTTGACACAATGTGATTTCTGCCCAGTGCTCTGAATGTCAAAGTGAAGAAATTCAAGTAAGCGCGGGTCAACGGCGGGAGTAACTATGACTCTCTTAAGGTAGCCAAATGCCTCGTCATCTAATTAGTGACGCGCATGAATGGATTAACGAGATTCCTACTGTCCCTATCTACTATCTAGCGAAACCACAGCCAAGGGAACGGGCTTGGAATAATTAGCGGGGAAAGAAGACCCTTTTGAGCTTGACTCTAATCTGGCAGTGTAAGGAGACATAAGAGGTGTAGAATAAGTGGGAGATATTAGACTTCGGTTTGGTATCGCCAATGAAATACCACTACTCTTATTGTTTCCTTACTTACTTGATTAAATGGAACGTGTATCATTTCCTAGCCATTATACGGATATATTTATTATATCTTATGGTATTGGGTTTTGATGCAAGCTTCTTGATCAAAGTATCACGAGTTTGTTATATAATCGCAAACAAATTCTTTAATAAAACGGTGCATTTATGTATTTTTGATTTGAAAATTTGGTATAACTCCAATTACTCAGGTATGATCCAATTCAAGGACATTGCCAGGTAGGGAGTTTGACTGGGGCGGTACATCTCTCAAATAATAACGGAGGTGTCCCAAGGCCAGCTCAGTGCGGACAGAAACCACACATAGAGCAAAAGGGCAAATGCTGACTTGATCTCGGTGTTCAGTACACACAGGGACAGCAAAAGCTCGGCCTATCGATCCTTTTGGTTTAAAGAGTTTTTAACAAGAGGTGTCAGAAAAGTTACCATAGGGATAACTGGCTTGTGGCGGCCAAGCGTTCATAGCGACGTCGCTTTTTGATCCTTCGATGTCGGCTCTTCCTATCATTGTGAAGCAAAATTCACCAAGCGTTGGATTGTTCACCCATGCAAGGGAACGTGAGCTGGGTTTAGACCGTCGTGAGACAGGTTAGTTTTACCCTACTAATGACAAAACGTTGTTGCGACAGCATTCCTGCGTAGTACGAGAGGAACCGCAGGTACGGACCAATGGCACAATACTTGTTCGAGCGAACAGTGGTATGACGCTACGTCCGTTGGATTATGCCTGAACGCCTCTAAGGTCGTATCCGTGCTGGACTGCAATGATAAATAAGGGGCAATTTGCATTGTATGGCTTCTAAACCATTTAAAGTTTATAATTTACTTTATAAACGACAATGGATGTGATGCCAATGTAATTTGTAACATAGTAAATTGGGAGGATCTTTGATCACCTGATGCCGCGCTAGTTACATATAAAAGCATTATTTAATACAATGACAAAGCCTAGAATCAATTGTAAACGACTTTTGTAACAGGCAAGGTGTTGTAAGTGGTTGAGCAGCTGCCATACTGCGATCCACTGAAGCTTATCCTTTGCTTGATGATTCGATAATAAAGATGTTGCAAGCGGGCATAATCATTATGCTTGCTTGCAGCATCGCACGCCACTTTGTTTGTGGTGTGTAAGGTAGGGAAGAAGAAATATAAAAGACCTAAATTGGAAACATCAATATATAAGTAAATATTGAACAAACAAAATGTATCGTCATCTTATTAGTGACGCGATGATAAAGTGGCAAACATATTCCATGTATAAATATTCCTATGGTATTAAAATTCAAGTAAAGAGGACATATATAAAAGTTTGTATATATGGTTCATTCAATGGTAGCAGCGGTTGGTTGGTTGGTGTCTGCTCCTCTTATTGTTCAAAACTTATGTTATGGTAGCAAGTCTATATCGTCATATTATTAGTGACGCGAAAAAGTAGTGGCAAAACATATTCCATGTATAAATAAATATTCCTATGGTATTGAAATTCAAGTAAAGAGGCCATTCAAGTAAAGAGGACTTATATAAATATAAGTATATATAATGGTAGCAGCGCGGTTGGTTGGTTGGTGTGTCTGCTCCTCTTATTGTTCAAAACTTATGTTATGGTAGCAAGACTGTATCGTCATATTATTAGTGACGCGAAAAAGTAGTGGCAAAACATATTCCATGTATAAATATTCCTATGGTATTGAAATTCAACTAAAGAGGACATATAAAATTACTATCAATGGTAGCAGTGGTTGGTTGGTTGGTGGTTGGTTGGCGGCTGCTCCTATTATTGTTCAAGACTTATGTTATGGTAGCAAGTCTGTATCGTCATATTAATTATTAGTGACGCGAAAAAGTAGTGGAAATCATATTCCATGTATAAATAGATTCCTATGGTAATGAAATTTTCAAGTAAAGAGAGGACCATTCAAGTAAGAGGACATATAAAAAGTAAGTATATGTTCCTCCAATGGTAGCAGTGGTTGGTTGGTTGGCGGCTGATCCTCTTATTGTTCAAAACTTATTTTATCAATATGAGTTTGGCAATACAATAAAGAAGACCAATCTAATCCATATAAAACTAAATGTATTATATGGATATGCTTAGGAAACCCATATATTCATAAAAAAAAATTATGTATAGAAAATTATACATATATCTTTTATATAAATGAATCGTATGGATATCGCCTTATGGTAGGTATAATAACTTTTTAAGGCATAATAATGTATAATATAGAAAATATACATTGAAATATAAATGCATTTTTATAGATATGGCGGCATATAAGTGCCATATACACAAGAATAAATAATAGAATTTACCAATATATAATTAAAATGAGATATATAAACCTAGTGAGGGGCTGCACTAGTATATGAATCGTATGGATATGGCTTATAGGTATAATACCTATAAGGCATAATAATGTATAATATAATAAATATAAATTAAGATATGAATGAATTATATAAATATGGCATAGAAATGCCATATACATACATAAGAATAAATGGTAGAATTTACCCATATATCACTGAAACACGATATATAAACCTAATGATAGCTGGCACTAGTACTGTAAACATGCACGCAATAGTGCGTGGGGTAAAAAACTACTATAGGGAGGTGGTCGTTGGCGGGCCCCTCCTCGTATTGGTCAAAACTTATGTTATGCATATGAATTTGTCAATACTATATAGAACGCCAAGCATATCCATATAAACTATGGATATGCATAGAAATCCATACAAAAGTAAAAAAAAATTATGTATAGAAAAATATACATATATTTATATAAGTGAATCGTATGGATATGGCTTATAGGTATAATACCTATAAGGCATAATAATGTATAACAAGTAAATATACATTGAAATGTGAATGCATTGTATGGATATGGCATATAAATGCCATATATATAGAAATAAATTGTATATCAATGATATAACAATTATAAACCTAGTGAGGGGCGGCACTAGTGAATGAATCGTATGGATATGGCTTATAGGTATAATACCTATAAGGCATAATAATGTATAATATAATAAATATACATTAAGATATGAATGGATTGTATAAATATGGCATAGAAATGCCATATACATAAGAATAAATGGTAGAATTTACCCATATATCACTGAAACACGATATATAAACCTAGTGATAGCTGGCACTAGTACTGTAAACAGGCACGCAATAGTGCGTGGGGTAAAAAACTACTATAGGGAGGTGGTCGTTGGCGGGCCCCTCCTCGTATTGGTCAAAACTTATGTTATGCATATGAATTTGTCAATACTATATAGAACGCCAAGCATATCCATATAAACTATGGATATGCATAGAAATCCATACAAAAGTAAAAAAAAATTATGTATAGAAAAATATACATATATTTATATAAGTGAATCGTATGGATATGGCTTATAGGTATAATACCTATAAGGCATAATAATGTATAACAAGTAAATATACATTGAAATGTGAATGCATTGTATGGATATGGCATATAAATGCCATATATATAGAAATAAATTGTATATCAATGATATAACAATTATAAACCTAGTGAGGGGCGGCACTAGTGAATGAATCGTATGGATATGGCTTATAGGTATAATACCTATAAGGCATAATAATGTATAATATAATAAATATACATTAAGATATGAATGGATTGTATAAATATGGCATAGAAATGCCATATACATAAGAATAAATGGTAGAATTTACCCATATATCACTGAAACACGATATATAAACCTAGTGATAGCTGGCACTAGTACTGTAAACAGGCACGCAATAGTGCGTGGGGTAAAAAACTACTATAGGGAGGTGGTCGTTGGCGGGCCCCTCCTCGTATTGGTCAAAACTTATGTTATGCATATGAATTTGTCAATACTATATAGAACGCCAAGCATATCCATATAAACTATGGATATGCATAGAAAACCATACAAAAGTAAAAAAAAATTATGTATAGAAAAATATACATATATTTATATAAGTGAATCGTATGGATATGGCTTATAGGTATAATACCTATAAGGCATAATAATGTATAACAAGTAAATATACATTGAAATGTGAATGCATTGTATGGATATGGCATATAAATGCCATATATATAGAAATAAATTGTATATCAATGATATAACAATTATAAACCTAGTGAGGGGCGGCACTAGTGAATGAATCGTATGGATATGGCTTATAGGTATAATACCTATAAGGCATAATAATGTATAATATAATAAATATACATTAAGATATGAATGGATTGTATAAATATGGCATAGAAATGCCATATACATAAGAATAAATGGTAGAATTTACCCATATATCACTGAAACACGATATATAAACCTAGTGATAGCTGGCACTAGTACTGTAAACAGGCACGCAATAGTGCGTGGGGTAAAAAACTACTATAGGGAGGTGGTCGTTGGCGGGCCCCTCCTCGTATTGGTCAAAACTTATGTTATGCATATGAATTTGTCAATACTATATAGAACGCCAAGCATATCCATATAAACTATGGATATGCATAGAAATCCATACAAAAGTAAAAAAAAATTATGTATAGAAAAATATACATATATTTATATAAGTGAATCGTATGGATATGGCTTATAGGTATAATACCTATAAGGCATAATAATGTATAACAAGTAAATATACATTGAAATGTGAATGCATTGTATGGATATGGCATATAAATGCCATATATATAGAAATAAATTGTATATCAATGATATAACAATTATAAACCTAGTGAGGGGCGGCACTAGTGAATGAATCGTATGGATATGGCTTATAGGTATAATACCTATAAGGCATAATAATGTATAATATAATAAATATACATTAAGATATGAATGGATTGTATAAATATGGCATAGAAATGCCATATACATAAGAATAAATGGTAGAATTTACCCATATATCACTGAAACACGATATATAAACCTAGTGATAGCTGGCACTAGTACTGTAAACAGGCACGCAATAGTGCGTGGGGTAAAAAACTACTATAGGGAGGTGGTCGTTGGCGGGCCCCTCCTCGTATTGGTCAAAACTTATGTTATGCATATGAATTTGTCAATACTATATAGAACGCCAAGCATATCCATATAAACTATGGATATGCATAGAAAACCATACAAAAGTAAAAAAAAATTATGTATAGAAAAATATACATATATTTATATAAGTGAATCGTATGGATATGGCTTATAGGTATAATACCTATAAGGCATAATAATGTATAACAAGTAAATATACATTGAAATGTGAATGCATTGTATGGATATGGCATATAAATGCCATATATATAGAAATAAATTGTATATCAATGATATAACAATTATAAACCTAGTGAGGGGCGGCACTAGTGAATGAATCGTATGGATATGGCTTATAGGTATAATACCTATAAGGCATAATAATGTATAATATAATAAATATACATTAAGATATGAATGGATTGTATAAATATGGCATAGAAATGCCATATACATAAGAATAAATGGTAGAATTTACCCATATATCACTGAAACACGATATATAAACCTAGTGATAGCTGGCACTAGTACTGTAAACAGGCACGCAATAGTGCGTGGGGTAAAAAACTACTATAGGGAGGTGGTCGTTGGCGGGCCCCTCCTCGTATTGGTCAAAACTTATGTTATGCATATGAATTTGTCAATACTATATAGAACGCCAAGCATATCCATATAAACTATGGATATGCATAGAAAACCATACAAAAGTAAAAAAAAATTATGTATAGAAAAATATACATATATTTATATAAGTGAATCGTATGGATATGGCTTATAGGTATAATACCTATAAGGCATAATAATGTATAACAAGTAAATATACATTGAAATGTGAATGCATTGTATGGATATGGCATATAAATGCCATATATATAGAAATAAATTGTATATCAATGATATAACAATTATAAACCTAGTGAGGGGCGGCACTAGTGAATGAATCGTATGGATATGGCTTATAGGTATAATACCTATAAGGCATAATAATGTATAATATAATAAATATACATTAAGATATGAATGGATTGTATAAATATGGCATAGAAATGCCATATACATAAGAATAAATGGTAGAATTTACCCATATATCACTGAAACACGATATATAAACCTAGTGATAGCTGGCACTAGTACTGTAAACAGGCACGCAATAGTGCGTGGGGTAAAAAACTACTATAGGGAGGTGGTCGTTGGCGGGCCCCTCCTCGTATTGGTCAAAACTTATGTTATGCATATGAATTTGTCAATACTATATAGAACGCCAAGCATATCCATATAAACTATGGATATGCATAGAAATCCATACAAAAGTAAAAAAAATTATGTATAGAAAAAATATACATATATTTATATAAGTGAATCGTATGGATATGGCTTATAGGTATAATACCTATAAGGCATAATAATGTATAACAAGTAAATATACATTGAAATGTGAATGCATTGTATGGATATGGCATATAAATGCCATATATATAGAAATAAATTGTATATCAATGATATAACAATTATAAACCTAGTGAGGGGCGGCACTAGTGAATGAATCGTATGGATATGGCTTATAGGTATAATACCTATAAGGCATAATAATGTATAATATAATAAATATACATTAAGATATGAATGGATTGTATAAATATGGCATAGAAATGCCATATACATAAGAATAAATGGTAGAATTTACCCATATATCACTGAAACACGATATATAAACCTAGTGATAGCTGGCACTAGTACTGTAAACAGGCACGCAATAGTGCGTGGGGTAAAAAACTACTATAGGGAGGTGGTCGTTGGCGGGCCCCTCCTCGTATTGGTCAAAACTTATGTTATGCATATGAATTTGTCAATACTATATAGAACGCCAAGCATATCCATATAAACTATGGATATGCATAGAAATCCATACAAAAATAAAAAAAAATTATGTATAGAAAAATATACATATATTTATATAAGTGAATCGTATGGATATGGCTTATAGGTATAATACCTATAAGGCATAATAATGTATAACAAGTAAATATACATTGAAATGTGAATGCATTGTATGGATATGGCATATAAATGCCATATATATAGAAATAAATTGTATATCAATGATATAACAATTATAAACCTAGTGAGGGGCGGCACTAGTGAATGAATCGTATGGATATGGCTTATAGGTATAATACCTATAAGGCATAATAATGTATAATATAATAAATATACATTAAGATATGAATGGATTGTATAAATATGGCATAGAAATGCCATATACATAAGAATAAATGGTAGAATTTACCCATATATCACTGAAACATGATATATAAACCTAGTGATAGCTGGCACTAGTACTGTAAACAGGCACGCAGTAGTGCGTGGGGTAAAAAACTACTATAGGGAGGTGGTCGTTGGCGGGCCCCTCCTCGTATTGGTCAAAACTTATGTTATGCGTAAACATATGATTTTGTCAATACTATAAAGAAAACTTGTTTTGTACATACAAAACTAAATGAATTATATGGATATTGAAAAATAAATGGCATTATATCCATATAATGAAAATATACTTGTATTCTCTTATTATAAGAGAGAATACCGTATAGTTGGTTGGCAAAGACAATTGAAAATACCCGAATTGCAGATGATGGGTTCAAAAACTACTATAGGGTGGTGTAGCAAATAATATGAAGATGATATATCCATATAATGGATATACACTAGTATTCTCTTATTATAATAGAGAATACCATATAAATGGTTGGCAAAGACAATTGAAAATACCCGAATTGAAGTTGACGGGTTCAAAAAACTATTATAGGGTGATGTTAGCAAATAAAATAATGAAGATATATCCATATAATGGAATTATATGTGTATTCTCTTATTATATGAGAGAGTACCAAACGGTTGATTGCAAAGACAATTGAAAATACCCGAATTAAAGATATTGGGTCCAAAAACTACTATAGGATGGTCAATGGGCCGGCCATCTACTATTGACGTGACAAAATACTGTCTGTCGGTAGAGAAGATATTAATCCGTCAAATTTGTTTTCTTTATTCATTTATGAATATGAGACTTGGCTCCACGGTTAATATTTTAAGCCCAAAGATAATAATGTTGAAACAAAGGCCAAGGTTTCTATTATACATAGAATAACAAATTGTTTCCGAACTTTATCGTTAATCCAAATAAATAATTACAATTGAGGCAGGCTAATAATGATATATATTTTGTATTGATAATCTTGATATATATGTATATTGGTCTGCCATTATCACATACTGAGTTATGTGATAATTCCCTGCGGGGATAAATTAAAAGAGGTGTCCCTATATTAAAAGAAAATAATATATATATATTATTTTTCTAACTTACATATCATATATGCGCTCGGTTTATATTATATATTACCAAGAGTCTTATATGAATATATACAGATAAATTTTAAATTTATCATCAAAATACAAATGATTTAATTCAATATTTTATATTGGTTAAACAAAAATTGTACATGTGTGGATACAATAATGACGTATGTCGAACAAAAAAGATATTTTAGAATGAAATATGCAAATATAAAGAAAATTATTACGTATTACGAAAAAAAATATTGTGTTTTTAACATCAATAATTAAAAAACTTGTTATTATTAGTGGCGGAACAAGTATATATTGTGAAAACAACAAACGTATACGAATGCTATATAAAAATGGCCGTATTCGATAGAAACAATCTATAAATTTATATTGCTAATTTCTATTCAAAAATATGAATGAAATATGAATAAAAACATTATTCTGGTTGATCCTGCCAGTAGTTATATGCTTGTCTCAAAGATTAAGCCATGCATGTCTAAGTACACACGAATTAAAAGTGAAACCGCAAAAGGCTCATTATATCAGTTATGGTTCCTTAGATCGTTAACAGTTACTTGGATAACTGTGGTAATTCTAGAGCTAATACATGCAATTAAAACATGAACCTTATGGGACATGTGCTTTTATTAGGCTAAAAACCAAGCGATCGGCAAGATCGTTATATTGGTTGAACTCTAGATAACATGCAGATCGTATGGTCTTGTACGACGACAGATCTTTCAAATGTCTGCCCTATCAACTTTTGATGGTAGTATCTAGGACTACCATGGTTGCAACGGGTAACGGGGGAATCAGGGTTCGATTCCGGAGAGGGAGCCTGAGAAACGGCTACCACATCTAAGGAAGGCAGCAGGCGCGTAATTACCCACTCCCAGCTCGGGGAGGTAGTGACGAAAAATAACAATACAGGACTCATATCCGAGGCCCTGTAATTGAATGAGTACACTTTAAATCCTTTACAAGGACCATTGGAGGGCAAGTCTGGTGCCAGCAGCCGCGGTAATTCCGCTCCAATAGCGTATATTAAAGTTGTTGCGGTTAAAACGTTCGTAGTTGAACTTGTGCTTCATACGGGTAGTACAACCTTACAATTGTGGTTAGTACTATACCTTTATGTATGTAAGCGTATTACCGGTGGAGTTCTTACATGTGCTTAGATACTTGTATTTTTCATATGTTCCTCCTATTTAAAAACCTGCATTAGTGCTCTTAAACGAGTGTTATTGTGGGCCGGTACAATTACTTTGAACAAATTAGAGTGCTTAAAGCAGGCTTCAAATGCCTGAATATTCTGTGCATGGGATAATGAAATAAGACCTCTGTTCTGCTTTCATTGGTTTTCAGATCAAGAGGTAATGATTAATAGAAGCAGTTTGGGGGCATTAGTATTACGACGCGAGAGGTGAAATTCTTGGACCGTCGTAAGACTAACTTAAGCGAAAGCATTTGCCAAAGATGTTTTCATTAATCAAGAACGAAAGTTAGAGGTTCGAAGGCGATCAGATACCGCCCTAGTTCTAACCATAAACGATGCCAGCTAGCAATTGGGTGTAGCTACTTTATGGCTCTCTCAGTCGCTTCCCGGGAAACCAAAGCTTTTGGGCTCCGGGGGAAGTATGGTTGCAAAGCTGAAACTTAAAGGAATTGACGGAAGGGCACCACCAGGAGTGGAGCCTGCGGCTTAATTTGACTCAACACGGGAAAACTTACCAGGTCCGAACATAAGTGTGTAAGACAGATTGATAGCTCTTTCTCGAATCTATGGGTGGTGGTGCATGGCCGTTCTTAGTTCGTGGAGTGATTTGTCTGGTTAATTCCGATAACGAACGAGACTCAAATATATTAAATAGATATCTTCAGGATTATGGTGTTGAAGCTTATATAGCCTTCATTCATGGTGGCAGTAAAATGTTTATTGTGTTTGAATGTGTTTATATAAGTGGAGCCGTACCTGTTGGTTTGTCCCATTATAAGGACACTAGCTTCTTAAATGGACAAATTGCGTCTAGCAATAATGAGATTGAGCAATAACAGGTCTGTGATGCCCTTAGATGTCCTGGGCTGCACGCGCGCTACAATGAAAGTATCAACGTGTATTTCCTAGACCGAGAGGTCCGGGTAAACCGCTGAACCACTTTCATGCTTGGGATTGTGAACTGAAACTGTTCACATGAACTTGGAATTCCCAGTAAGTGTGAGTCATTAACTCGCATTGATTACGTCCCTGCCCTTTGTACACACCGCCCGTCGCTACTACCGATTGAATTATTTAGTGAGGTCTCCGGACGTGATCACTGTGACGCCTTGTGTGTTACGGTTGTTTCGCAAAAGTTGACCGAACTTGATTATTTAGAGGAAGTAAAAGTCGTAACAAGGTTTCCGTAGGTGAACCTGCGGAAGGATCATTATTGTTTAATATCCTTACCGTTAATAAAAAAATTTGTTTTTATTATAATAATATAATATATTATAGTAATACAAATAAAATATAAATTGCCAAAAATATGATCTTTTATAGATCAAATATAAAATTTCGAACAAGCAAATCGAAATAATAATTGTAATAATAAATATATTATTGCATTAAATAAGAGATAAATAAATAAGCAAAAGCAAACAAATAACAAATTCGAACAAGCAAATCGAAATTATTAAATTTATTTAATATTATTATTATATTGTATATTAAATGCAATTAATTAATAAAACACTGTGTGTATATGGACCATAATATACACGCGTTGCGATATGTATTGTTCATCTCAGTTATGCGCATACATTGGATAATGCAACAACCTAAAATGTACAATGTTGTACCTGATTATTACAGGTTAATGTTTTATATAAATTTCAATATATATCGCTAAAAAAAAGTATTAATACCGTAAATGCCATTTAAAAAATACTTGATATATTATTGGTTATATGAAACTAAGACATTTCGCAGCATTCGTTTTAGGTATAAAAATCAATTTATTGAAGGAATTGATATATGCCAGTAAAATGGTGTATTTTTAATTTCTTTCAATAAAAACATATATGACAAAATTACCAAACCAATATATAAAACTCTAAGCGGTGGATCACTCGGCTCATGGGTCGATGAAGAACGCAGCAAACTGTGCGTCATCGTGTGAACTGCAGGACACATGAACATCGACATTTTGAACGCATATCGCAGTCCATGCTGTTATGTACTTTAATTAATTTTATAGTGCTGCTTGGACTACATATGGTTGAGGGTTGTAAGACTATGCTAATTAAGTTGTTTATATAAATTTTATAATGAAATTTTATAAGCATATGGTATATTATTGGATAATAATAATTTAATTATTATATTATTCATAATATTAACAAATATATGAAAAACATTATCTCACATTAGTAAATAATTTGAATGTGAAAAACGAAGAGAAATATTTTCTTTTTCAATCAAATAATACTGAGAAATGTCTAGCATAAAAAATTTATCTAGAATTGTCTCTTATTAAAGATTAGTAAATAGAAAGCCGTTGACAATATTATTATTCTTCGTTGATTCGTTAGACCAAACAAATGCCATACAAATATATAAAATATATAACGAATTTAATAAAATGTTTTATCATTATATATAAAGAATTAATTGCAAAAAAAGTTATACACAACCTCAACTCATATGGGACTACCCCCTGAATTTAAGCATATTAATTAGGGGAGGAAAAGAAACTAACCAGGATTTTCTTAGTAGCGGCGAGCGAAAAGAAATCAGTTCAGCACTAAGTCACTTTGTCTATATGGCAAATGTGAGATGCAGTGTATGGAGCGTCAATATTCTAGTATGAGAAATTAACGATTTAAGTCCTTCTTAAATGAGGCCATTTACCCATAGAGGGTGCCAGGCCCGTATAACGTTAATGATTACTAGATGATGTTTCCAAAGAGTCGTGTTGCTTGATAGTGCAGCACTAAGTGGGTGGTAAACTCCATCTAAAACTAAATATAACCATGAGACCGATAGTAAACAAGTACCGTGAGGGAAAGTTGAAAAGAACTCTGAATAGAGAGTTAAACAGTACGTGAAACTGCTTAGAGGTTAAGCCCGATGAACCTGAATATCCGTTATGGAAAATTCATCATTAAAATTGTAATATTTAAACAATATTATGAAAATAGTGTGCATTTTTTCCATATAAGGACATTGTAATCTATTAGCATACAAAATTTATCATAAAATATAACTTATAGTTTATTCAAATTAATTTGCTTGCATTTTAACACAGAATAAATGTTATTAATTTGATAAAGTGCTGATAGATTTATATGAATACAGTGCGTTAATTTTTCGGAATTATATAATGGCATAATTATCATTGATTTTTGTGTTTATTATATGCACTTGTATGATTAACAATGCGAAAGATTCAGGATACCTTCGGGACCCGTCTTGAAACACGGACCAAGGAGTCTAACATATGTGCAAGTTATTGGGATATAAACCTAATAGCGTAATTAACTTGACTAATAATGGGATTAGTTTTTTAACTATTTATAGCTAATTAACACAATCCCGGGGCGTTCTATATAGTTATGTATAATGATATTTATATTATTTATGCCTCTAACTGGAACGTACCTTGAGCATATATGCTGTGACCCGAAAGATGGTGAACTATACTTGATCAGGTTGAAGTCAGGGGAAACCCTGATGGAAGACCGAAACAGTTCTGACGTGCAAATCGATTGTCAGAATTGAGTATAGGGGCGAAAGACCAATCGAACCATCTAGTAGCTGGTTCCTTCCGAAGTTTCCCTCAGGATAGCTGGTGCATTTTAATGTTATATAAAATAATCTTATCTGGTAAAGCGAATGATTAGAGGCCTTAGGGTCGAAACGATCTTAACCTATTCTCAAACTTTAAATGGGTAAGAACCTTAACTTTCTTGATATGAAGTTCAAGGTTATGAT
Source organism: Drosophila subpulchrella (assembly GCF_014743375.2). Lineage (NCBI taxonomy): Eukaryota > Metazoa > Arthropoda > Insecta > Diptera > Drosophilidae > Drosophila > Drosophila subpulchrella. Next base: position 12,239 of record NW_023665469.1, on the reverse strand, counting down.
ATAATGTGCCCAGTGGGCCACTTTTGGTAAGCAGAACTGGCGCTGTGGGATGAACCAAACGTAATGTTACGGTGCCCAAATTAACAACTCATGCAGATACCATGAAAGGCGTTGGTTGCTTAAAACAGCAGGACGGTGATCATGGAAGTCGAAATCCGCTAAGGAGTGTGTAACAACTCACCTGCCGAAGCAACTAGCCCTTAAAATGGATGGCGCTTAAGTTGTATACCTATACATTACCGCTAAAGTAGATGATTTATATTACTTGTGATATAAATTTTGAAACTTTAGTGAGTAGGAAGGTACAATGGTATGCGTAGAAGTGTTTGGCGTAAGCCTGCATGGAGCTGCCATTGGTACAGATCTTGGTGGTAGTAGCAAATAATCGAATGAGACCTTGGAGGACTGAAGTGGAGAAGGGTTTCGTGTGAACAGTGGTTGATCACGAGTTAGTCGGTCCTAAGTTCAAGGCGAAAGCCGAAAATTTTCAAGTAAAACACAAATGCCATACAAATATAATTATATTATATAAATCAAGCTAATTAATATACTTGAATAATTTTGAACGAAAGGGAATACGGTTCCAATTCCGTAACCTGTTGAGTATCCGTTTGTTATTAAATATGGGCCTCGTGCTCATCCTGGCAACAGGAACGACCATAAAGAAGCCGTCGAGAGATATCGGAAGAGTTTTCTTTTCTGTTTTATAGCCGTACTACCATGGAAGTCTTTCGCAGAGAGATATGGTAGATGGGCTAGAAGAGCATGACATATACTGTTGTGTCGATATTTTCTCCTCGGACCTTGAAAATTTATGGTGGGGACACGCAAACTTCTCAACAGGCCGTACCAATATCCGCAGCTGGTCTCCAAGGTGAAGAGTCTCTAGTCGATAGAATAATGTAGGTAAGGGAAGTCGGCAAATTAGATCCGTAACTTCGGGATAAGGATTGGCTCTGAAGATTGAGATAGTCGGGCTTGATTGGGAAACAATAACATGGTTTATGTGCTCGTTCTGGGTAAATAGAGTGTCTGGCATTTATGTTGGTCACTTGTTCCCCGGATAGTTTAGTTACGTAGCCAATTGTGGAACTTTCTTGCTAAAATTTTTAAGAATACTAATTGGGTTAAACCAATTAGTTCTTATTAATTATAACGATTATCAATTAACAATCAATTCAGAACTGGCACGGACTTGGGGAATCCGACTGTCTAATTAAAACAAAGCATTGTGATGGCCCTAGCGGGTGTTGACACAATGTGATTTCTGCCCAGTGCTCTGAATGTCAAAGTGAAGAAATTCAAGTAAGCGCGGGTCAACGGCGGGAGTAACTATGACTCTCTTAAGGTAGCCAAATGCCTCGTCATCTAATTAGTCAGTTCGAGAAGGTTCGACGTGCTGAGAGAGGCGCTCTCTCGGGCGCTCCGTGTGTCAGGCCAATTTCGGCAATAAAACTCCTATTTCATTGCTAAAAAAATAGCATAAATTTTCGCGCATTGTGTCCGCAAAATCATTCCGTGTGTTTTCTGCACAAAAAAGTGGTAGGAAGGCCAAAATCGCGATTTTCCACCCCAGACAGTTCGAGAAGGTTCGACGTGCTGAGAGAGGCGCTCTCTCGGGCGCTCCGTGTGTCAGGCCAATTTCGGCAATAAAACTCCTATTCCATTGCTAAAAATAGCACAAATATTCGCGCATTGTGGTCGCATAGTCATTCCGCGTGTTTTCTGCACGAAAAAGGTGGTGGGAAGGCCAAAATCGCGATTTTCCACCCCAGACATTTCGAGAACGTTCGACGTGCTGAGACAGAGGCGCTCTCTCGGGCGCCCCGTGTGTCAGGCCAATTTCGGCAATAAAACTCATACTTCATCGTTGTGAGAGAGGCGCTCTCTCTCGAGTGGCGCCTGCCTTATCTAGATAACATTTTGACAGCAGCGCGGTTCGCGTCTGCACTAAATTTGAACCGGTTCGTGTCTCCGCAAATTGGTTGGTTTTTGGAAATCAGCTGATTTCATTCCGCCAGAGGGCGACTACTCCAGGATTCATAGCATACATTCGGCGACTCCTCATCGCTGTATCACTCCGCCAGAGGGCGGCGACTCCTAAAACTATTGCCTACATTTCGGCGACACCTCGTCGTCGATTTTTGTCAGCAGAGGGAAAGGAAATAAATAGTTCACTCACACAGTTAGCCGGCTGTGCTTGTTGGTGGTGCTGTCGCCATGGGTGACAATAGCAACACCGGCAGCATGGAAGTGGACAACGCGGCTGTAGCCGCACTCAAAAAATGCACTTGGCAGGTTCTGAAGCCGAGAGTCTTACCAAAAGGAGTCAAAAGGAGTCTACCTCCCGGGTCGCCAGAGGCAATTAGAGGCGTAAAGAAAATCATCGTGGAGAAACGGGAAAAATCTCCCAGCCCAACCCCGAGCTCCTCGAGCTCCTCGAGCCCCTCAAACATCTCTTCACCTGAGGAAGGTGAGATAACTCGCCCTTACATTTTTCCTAAAAAGACCATAAAGAATAAGGCTGCCGTGAATCAAGACAAAAAGATGGATATTGGTCCTAGCACCTCTAACCGCTTCGCTTCTCTGCCGGTAGAGAGCAGCAATGAAAAGACCGTCGATAATGCCGAACCTAAAGCAGCACCCAAGCCCCCTCCAATTTTTGTGCCGGATGTAGAAAACATTGGCGAATTTTTAAACGAACTGCGCACATTGGTGAATTCCGATACTTTCTCTTACAAGGCAACGGGAAGAGGCAACATCAGGCTGATGCCGAAGGACAGCACCACTTACCGAAAAATTGTTGCTCACCTGGACAACTGTCAAGTAGCTTTCCGTACCTTCCAACTGAAGGAAGAGCGAGCTTTCCGCATTGTTGTCAAAGGACTACACCATACTACACCAATTGAGGAGGTCAAGCAAGCCTTTGTGAATCTCGGCCACAATGTGCGTGATGCTAAAAATGCAGTATCAAGAGTAACAAAAATGCCATTGTCGATGTTTTTCGTCAACCTCGAACCAGCTCCAACAAACAAGAAAGTCTTCGAAACCAACAGACTGTGCCATGCCGTCGTCTCCATTGAGGAGCCAAAAAAGTTCGACGGAGTGGTACAATGCTTCCGCTGCCAAGCTTTTGGGCATACTAAGAGGTACTGCAAACTCCAACATGTCTGTGTCAAATGCGGATTATCACACGACTCCCTGAATTGCATGAAGGCAAAGGAAGACCCACCTGTGTGCGGAAATTGTGGTGATGAACACACCGCCTCCTACCGCGGTTGTAGAGTCTACGTAGAAGCCAAGAAGCGCTTCAGCCCTAAGCCTAAGGCAGTAACTACTTCTTCATCCAATCCTGCTCCACACGCAAATTTCCCAGCGAGCAGTGCCGCGAACCAAACAGGGAATCACAAATACAGTTACGCCAACGTTGCTAGGGCTGGCGCGGCTGGAAACTTCGACAATAATGGCCAGTCCCCCCTTGATGCCTTGGAGGAGAGAATGATGCGCCGAATGGAATCCATGATGAACTCCATGTTCAATCAGTTCCAAAACTTAGTGATGACAATGCTCTCCAACCAGAACAATCATAAATGTCCATAAACACCCAACTTATAATATGGAATGCGAACGGCTTGGCTCGGAGCAAGCCCGAGGTCGAGCATTATATAAAGACCAACCAAGTAGACATCTTACTCGTGTCCGAGACACACTTCACCACCAGATCCCACTTTACCATTCCCGGCTACGAAATAATCAACGCATTGCACCCTGGCGACCAGATGCGTGGAGGAGCCTCTATTATCATCAGACGCGGCATTCAATACGAGGAGCTCGAGCCCGTACAACTGGAATGGATGCAGTGTGCGAAAATCCACCTTATAACGTCGCAAGGCAAAATTACCATCGCCTCCGCATACCTCCCTCCAAGATACACACTGAGCCAAAGTGATCTGTCCGACGTACTACTGAATCTGGGTCCTAGATTCTTAATCGGAGGCGACTTCAACGCAAAACATACCTGGTGGGGATCACGAACCGTCAACCCGAAAGGAAGCACACTTCTTGGATGCATCAGGGCACTGGGTTGCACCGTCTATTCAACTGGAGAGCCTACCTACTGGCCCACCGACCCAGCCAAAATTCCGGACCTCTTGGACTTTGCATTCAGCAGAGGAGTTGACCCCACAAAAATATCTACGGCTGCATGCCATGATCTTACATCCGATCACAGCATGGTCAAGATTTTGTATAACAACTCCTATCTGAGAAATCCAACTGCAGTCAAGCTCATCAGACGGAATACAAACATCCCGATTTTTAAGTCTTGGCTAGAAAATCATGTAGACCCCCAGCCAGTTCTTGAAAGTCCAATAGACATCGACGAAGCGGTGGAGTACCTCACCAGACAGGTTCATCTGGCAGCAAGCATCGCAACTCCAGAGGCTGAAACCACGCGAACGGTGCACACCAGAGGCCACAGAGACAACTATCTCTGGTCAACCGAGCTGGCAACAATGGTAAGCGAAAAACGGCGTTTGAGGAGGGTCTGGCAGCTTAGTAGAAGACGGTCAGACAAAACAATCTACAACAGGGCTTGTAAAGACCTTAGCAGGATGCTTCTTGATCTAAAAAGCAAGTCCCTAGAAGCTTACCTCGCGGACCTTGAACCCTGTAGTGCACACCACAAGCTTTGGAATGCAACAAAGTATTTAAAGCGACCCACACGGAGGATAGCCCCGGTCAGATCATCAACTGGAGCTTGGTGTCGTTCAGACCAGGAAAAAGCAAACGCCTTTGCCGACCACTTAAAGAGTAGTTTCCAGCCATTCGACCTGTGCGACCCAGTGGACCATCAAGAGACTCTTCATTTCCTGGATGTGGCGTGTCCCATGGACTTGCCCATTCCAGAAATCGACTGCGAGGAGATAGAGGAGGAGATAGCAACACTCAAACCATCAAAGTCTCCCGGGTATGATCGCCTGGATGCCGCTGCTCTGAAGTTCATGCCGCCGAACTGCATCGGAAACCTAAAGTTCATCATGAACCAAAGTCTAAGACTCGGTCATTTCCCAACACAATGGAAATGTGCCGAAGTTATCGTCATCGCCAAACCAGGTAAGCCTGAGGCCGAACTGGGATCATACAGGCCCATCAGCCTCCTGTCAATTCTCTCAAAAATCCTGGAAAAATTATTCCTGAGGAGATTGATGCCTGTATTAGAAGAACAACATGTTATCCCAGATCACCAGTTTGGCTTCAGGCGAGCTCACGGGACTATACAGCAGTGTCACAGGGTAGTCAGCTGCATTCTAGACTCCTTCGAGACTAAAAGGTTCTGCTCTGCAGCGTTCCTAGACGTCAGGCAAGCGTTTGACAGAGTATGGCACCAGGGCCTACTGTTCAAATTAAAGCACAGCCTGCCTACCCCTTACTATCTTCTACTAAAGGGCTACCTCGAAAATAGAAGATTTTACGTAAGGTGCAAACATCAGGAATCGCCTATCCACGAAGTGGCCGCCGGAGTTCCCCAAGGCAGCGTGCTAAGTCCTATACTATACTCGGTGTATACCGCGGACATGCCCATTCCCTCTGGTAGCCACAGCATGGTATGCACATACGCGGATGACACGGCTTTCTTAGTCTCCGAAGACTCCCTGCCAATGGCTGCGCAAGGCCTACAACAAGCTCTGTCCAACATAGAACCATGGCTAAAGAGATGGAATATCATTATCAACCCAGAGAAGTCTACGCATATAACCTTCTCTCTAAGGCCAGGAATATCCCCAGCGGTTTTGTTAAACAATGCTGCCATACCACAACAGCCTTCAGTCAAATATCTGGGCCTGACACTGGACCGTAGACTAACATGGAAGGATCACATAGTGGCCAAAACAAAGCTAATGAAACTAAAAAACCGGCAAATGTGGTGGTTATTGCAAAGAAGGAGTAAATTATCCTTAAAAAACAAATTGCTCCTTTATAATAGCATAATCAAACCAGCGTGGATTTATGGCATTGAAATATGGGGCACTGCAGCCAGTTCAAATTTAAAAAAACTAGAAAGAGCAGAAAACAGAATCCTGCGTCAAATTCTAAATGCGCCGTTCTACGTACGTAACACCACAATAAAGAGGGACTTAAAGCTTCCCACAGTGGTAGAAGAGGTAGCTAAATTCAGCAGAAGGCATCTGGATAAAATGGTAGCCCACATAAACCCACTCGCAACCAGAGTGCTGGATGGACAACCTCGGAGGTTAAAAAGACGACACCCTGCGGACCTGCCCTTCAGGGTCCCTTGATCCTTAGGCATCATAATTGATGTAACCACCAAAACTGACACACAAACTCACTAATCCACTCACACCTATCTTGTATAATCTTAATACACCTCAACACACAAAATATTGTTACCTCACACTCAATTTTATCAAAAAATTTAATCTATTGCCCACCGGGCAGACGTAAATATAAAGTATCATATCAAAAAAAAAAAAAAAAAAAAAAAAAAATCTAATTAGTGACGCGCATGAATGGATTAACGAGATTCCTACTGTCCCTATCTACTATCTAGCGAAACCACAGCCAAGGGAACGGGCTTGGAATAATTAGCGGGGAAAGAAGACCCTTTTGAGCTTGACTCTAATCTGGCAGTGTAAGGAGACATAAGAGGTGTAGAATAAGTGGGAGATATTAGACTTCGGTTTGGTATCGCCAATGAAATACCACTACTCTTATTGTTTCCTTACTTACTTGATTAAATGGAACGTGTATCATTTCCTAGCCATTATACGGATATATTTATTATATCTTATGGTATTGGGTTTTGATGCAAGCTTCTTGATCAAAGTATCACGAGTTTGTTATATAATCGCAAACAAATTCTTTAATAAAACGGTGCATTTATGTATTTTTGATTTGAAAATTTGGTATAACTCCAATTACTCAGGTATGATCCAATTCAAGGACATTGCCAGGTAGGGAGTTTGACTGGGGCGGTACATCTCTCAAATAATAACGGAGGTGTCCCAAGGCCAGCTCAGTGCGGACAGAAACCACACATAGAGCAAAAGGGCAAATGCTGACTTGATCTCGGTGTTCAGTACACACAGGGACAGCAAAAGCTCGGCCTATCGATCCTTTTGGTTTAAAGAGTTTTTAACAAGAGGTGTCAGAAAAGTTACCATAGGGATAACTGGCTTGTGGCGGCCAAGCGTTCATAGCGACGTCGCTTTTTGATCCTTCGATGTCGGCTCTTCCTATCATTGTGAAGCAAAATTCACCAAGCGTTGGATTGTTCACCCATGCAAGGGAACGTGAGCTGGGTTTAGACCGTCGTGAGACAGGTTAGTTTTACCCTACTAATGACAAAACGTTGTTGCGACAGCATTCCTGCGTAGTACGAGAGGAACCGCAGGTACGGACCAATGGCACAATACTTGTTCGAGCGAACAGTGGTATGACGCTACGTCCGTTGGATTATGCCTGAACGCCTCTAAGGTCGTATCCGTGCTGGACTGCAATGATAAATAAGGGGCAATTTGCATTGTATGGCTTCTAAACCATTTAAAGTTTATAATTTACTTTATAAACGACAATGGATGTGATGCCAATGTAATTTGTAACATAGTAAATTGGGAGGATCTTTGATCACCTGATGCCGCGCTAGTTACATATAAAAGCATTATTTAATACAATGACAAAGCCTAGAATCAATTGTAAACGACTTTTGTAACAGGCAAGGTGTTGTAAGTGGTTGAGCAGCTGCCATACTGCGATCCACTGAAGCTTATCCTTTGCTTGATGATTCGATAATAAAGATGTTGCAAGCGGGCATAATCATTATGCTTGCTTGCAGCATCGCACGCCACTTTGTTTGTGGTGTGTAAGGTAGGGAAGAAGAAATATAAAAGACCTAAATTGGAAACATCAATATATAAGTAAATATTGAACAAACAAAATGTATCGTCATCTTATTAGTGACGCGATGATAAAGTGGCAAACATATTCCATGTATAAATATTCCTATGGTATTAAAATTCAAGTAAAGAGGACATATATAAAAGTTTGTATATATGGTTCATTCAATGGTAGCAGCGGTTGGTTGGTTGGTGTCTGCTCCTCTTATTGTTCAAAACTTATGTTATGGTAGCAAGTCTATATCGTCATATTATTAGTGAAGCGAAAAAGTAGTGGCAAAACATATTCCATGTATAAATAAATATTCCTATGGTATTGAAATTCAAGTAAAGAGGCCATTCAAGTAAAGAGGACTTATATAAATATAAGTATATATAATGGTAGCAGCGCGGTTGGTTGGTTGGTGTGTCTGCTCCTCTTATTGTTCAAAACTTATGTTATGGTAGCAAGACTGTATCGTCATATTATTAGTGACGCGAAAAAGTAGTGGCAAAACATATTCCATGTATAAATATTCCTATGGTATTGAAATTCAACTAAAGAGGACATATAAAATTACTATCAATGGTAGCAGTGGTTGGTTGGTTGGTGGTTGGTTGGCGGCTGCTCCTATTATTGTTCAAGACTTATGTTATGGTAGCAAGTCTGTATCGTCATATTAATTATTAGTGACGCGAAAAAGTAGTGGAAATCATATTCCATGTATAAATAGATTCCTATGGTAATGAAATTTTCAAGTAAAGAGAGGACCATTCAAGTAAGAGGACATATAAAAAGTAAGTATATGTTCCTCCAATGGTAGCAGTGGTTGGTTGGTTGGCGGCTGATCCTCTTATTGTTCAAAACTTATTTTATCAATATGAGTTTGGCAATACAATAAAGAAGACCAATCTAATCCATATAAAACTAAATGTATTATATGGATATGCTTAGGAAACCCATATATTCATAAAAAAAAATTATGTATAGAAAATTATACATATATCTTTTATATAAATGAATCGTATGGATATCGCCTTATGGTAGGTATAATAACTTTTTAAGGCATAATAATGTATAATATAGAAAATATACATTGAAATATAAATGCATTTTTATAGATATGGCGGCATATAAGTGCCATATACACAAGAATAAATAATAGAATTTACCAATATATAATTAAAATGAGATATATAAACCTAGTGAGGGGCTGCACTAGTATATGAATCGTATGGATATGGCTTATAGGTATAATACCTATAAGGCATAATAATGTATAATATAATAAATATAAATTAAGATATGAATGAATTATATAAATATGGCATAGAAATGCCATATACATACATAAGAATAAATGGTAGAATTTACCCATATATCACTGAAACACGATATATAAACCTAATGATAGCTGGCACTAGTACTGTAAACATGCACGCAATAGTGCGTGGGGTAAAAAACTACTATAGGGAGGTGGTCGTTGGCGGGCCCCTCCTCGTATTGGTCAAAACTTATGTTATGCATATGAATTTGTCAATACTATATAGAACGCCAAGCATATCCATATAAACTATGGATATGCATAGAAATCCATACAAAAGTAAAAAAAAATTATGTATAGAAAAATATACATATATTTATATAAGTGAATCGTATGGATATGGCTTATAGGTATAATACCTATAAGGCATAATAATGTATAACAAGTAAATATACATTGAAATGTGAATGCATTGTATGGATATGGCATATAAATGCCATATATATAGAAATAAATTGTATATCAATGATATAACAATTATAAACCTAGTGAGGGGCGGCACTAGTGAATGAATCGTATGGATATGGCTTATAGGTATAATACCTATAAGGCATAATAATGTATAATATAATAAATATACATTAAGATATGAATGGATTGTATAAATATGGCATAGAAATGCCATATACATAAGAATAAATGGTAGAATTTACCCATATATCACTGAAACACGATATATAAACCTAGTGATAGCTGGCACTAGTACTGTAAACAGGCACGCAATAGTGCGTGGGGTAAAAAACTACTATAGGGAGGTGGTCGTTGGCGGGCCCCTCCTCGTATTGGTCAAAACTTATGTTATGCATATGAATTTGTCAATACTATATAGAACGCCAAGCATATCCATATAAACTATGGATATGCATAGAAATCCATACAAAAGTAAAAAAAAATTATGTATAGAAAAATATACATATATTTATATAAGTGAATCGTATGGATATGGCTTATAGGTATAATACCTATAAGGCATAATAATGTATAACAAGTAAATATACATTGAAATGTGAATGCATTGTATGGATATGGCATATAAATGCCATATATATAGAAATAAATTGTATATCAATGATATAACAATTATAAACCTAGTGAGGGGCGGCACTAGTGAATGAATCGTATGGATATGGCTTATAGGTATAATACCTATAAGGCATAATAATGTATAATATAATAAATATACATTAAGATATGAATGGATTGTATAAATATGGCATAGAAATGCCATATACATAAGAATAAATGGTAGAATTTACCCATATATCACTGAAACACGATATATAAACCTAGTGATAGCTGGCACTAGTACTGTAAACAGGCACGCAATAGTGCGTGGGGTAAAAAACTACTATAGGGAGGTGGTCGTTGGCGGGCCCCTCCTCGTATTGGTCAAAACTTATGTTATGCATATGAATTTGTCAATACTATATAGAACGCCAAGCATATCCATATAAACTATGGATATGCATAGAAAACCATACAAAAGTAAAAAAAAATTATGTATAGAAAAATATACATATATTTATATAAGTGAATCGTATGGATATGGCTTATAGGTATAATACCTATAAGGCATAATAATGTATAACAAGTAAATATACATTGAAATGTGAATGCATTGTATGGATATGGCATATAAATGCCATATATATAGAAATAAATTGTATATCAATGATATAACAATTATAAACCTAGTGAGGGGCGGCACTAGTGAATGAATCGTATGGATATGGCTTATAGGTATAATACCTATAAGGCATAATAATGTATAATATAATAAATATACATTAAGATATGAATGGATTGTATAAATATGGCATAGAAATGCCATATACATAAGAATAAATGGTAGAATTTACCCATATATCACTGAAACACGATATATAAACCTAGTGATAGCTGGCACTAGTACTGTAAACAGGCACGCAATAGTGCGTGGGGTAAAAAACTACTATAGGGAGGTGGTCGTTGGCGGGCCCCTCCTCGTATTGGTCAAAACTTATGTTATGCATATGAATTTGTCAATACTATATAGAACGCCAAGCATATCCATATAAACTATGGATATGCATAGAAAACCATACAAAAGTAAAAAAAAATTATGTATAGAAAAATATACATATATTTATATAAGTGAATCGTATGGATATGGCTTATAGGTATAATACCTATAAGGCATAATAATGTATAACAAGTAAATATACATTGAAATGTGAATGCATTGTATGGATATGGCATATAAATGCCATATATATAGAAATAAATTGTATATCAATGATATAACAATTATAAACCTAGTGAGGGGCGGCACTAGTGAATGAATCGTATGGATATGGCTTATAGGTATAATACCTATAAGGCATAATAATGTATAATATAATAAATATACATTAAGATATGAATGGATTGTATAAATATGGCATAGAAATGCCATATACATAAGAATAAATGGTAGAATTTACCCATATATCACTGAAACACGATATATAAACCTAGTGATAGCTGGCACTAGTACTGTAAACAGGCACGCAATAGTGCGTGGGGTAAAAAACTACTATAGGGAGGTGGTCGTTGGCGGGCCCCTCCTCGTATTGGTCAAAACTTATGTTATGCATATGAATTTGTCAATACTATATAGAACGCCAAGCATATCCATATAAACTATGGATATGCATAGAAATCCATACAAAAGTAAAAAAAAATTATGTATAGAAAAATATACATATATTTATATAAGTGAATCGTATGGATATGGCTTATAGGTATAATACCTATAAGGCATAATAATGTATAACAAGTAAATATACATTGAAATGTGAATGCATTGTATGGATATGGCATATAAATGCCATATATATAGAAATAAATTGTATATCAATGATATAACAATTATAAACCTAGTGAGGGGCGGCACTAGTGAATGAATCGTATGGATATGGCTTATAGGTATAATACCTATAAGGCATAATAATGTATAATATAATAAATATACATTAAGATATGAATGGATTGTATAAAT
>NW_023665468.1:45000-56764 GCF_014743375.2 Drosophila subpulchrella | reverse complement strand
ACGAACAAGCAAATCGAAATTATTAAATTTATTTAATATTATTATTATATTGTATATTAAATGCAATTAATTAATAAAACACTGTGTGTATATGGACCATAATATACACGCGTTGCGATATGTATTGTTCATCTCAGTTATGCGCATACATTGGATAATGCAACAACCTAAAATGTACAATGTTGTACCTGATTATTACAGGTTAATGTTTTATATAAATTTCAATATATATCGCTAAAAAAAGTATTAATACCGTAAATGCCATTTAAAAAATACTTGATATATTATTGGTTATATGAAACTAAGACATTTCGCAGCATTCGTTTTAGGTATAAAAATCAATTTATTGAAGGAATTGATATATGCCAGTAAAATGGTGTATTTTTAATTTCTTTCAATAAAAACATATATGACAAAATTACCAAACCAATATATAAAACTCTAAGCGGTGGATCACTCGGCTCATGGGTCGATGAAGAACGCAGCAAACTGTGCGTCATCGTGTGAACTGCAGGACACATGAACATCGACATTTTGAACGCATATCGCAGTCCATGCTGTTATGTACTTTAATTAATTTTATAGTGCTGCTTGGACTACATATGGTTGAGGGTTGTAAGACTATGCTAATTAAGTTGTTTATATAAATTTTATAATGAAATTTTATAAGCATATGGTATATTATTGGATAATAATAATTTAATTATTATATTATTCATAATATTAACAAATATATGAAAAACATTATCTCACATTAGTAAATAATTTGAATGTGAAAAACGAAGAGAAATATTTTCTTTTTCAATCAAATAATACTGAGAAAGTCTAGCATAAAAAATTTATCTAGAATTGTCTCTTATTAAAGATTAGTAAATAGAAAGCCGTTGACAATATTATTATTCTTCGTTGATTCGTTAGACCAAACAAATGCCATACAAATATATAAAATATATAACGAATTTAATAAAATGTTTTATCATTATATATAAAGAATTAATTGCAAAAAAAGTTATACACAACCTCAACTCATATGGGACTACCCCCTGAATTTAAGCATATTAATTAGGGGAGGAAAAGAAACTAACCAGGATTTTCTTAGTAGCGGCGAGCGAAAAGAAATCAGTTCAGCACTAAGTCACTTTGTCTATATGGCAAATGTGAGATGCAGTGTATGGAGCGTCAATATTCTAGTATGAGAAATTAACGATTTAAGTCCTTCTTAAATGAGGCCATTTACCCATAGAGGGTGCCAGGCCCGTATAACGTTAATGATTACTAGATGATGTTTCCAAAGAGTCGTGTTGCTTGATAGTGCAGCACTAAGTGGGTGGTAAACTCCATCTAAAACTAAATATAACCATGAGACCGATAGTAAACAAGTACCGTGAGGGAAAGTTGAAAAGAACTCTGAATAGAGAGTTAAACAGTACGTGAAACTGCTTAGAGGTTAAGCCCGATGAACCTGAATATCCGTTATGGAAAATTCATCATTAAAATTGTAATATTTAAACAATATTATGATAATAGTGTGCATTTTTTCCATATAAGGACATTGTAATCTATTAGCATACAAAATTTATCATAAAATATAACTTATAGTTTATTCAAATTAATTTGCTTGCATTTTAACACAGAATAAATGTTATTAATTTGATAAAGTGCTGATAGATTTATATGAATACAGTGCGTTAATTTTTCGGAATTATATAATGGCATAATTATCATTGATTTTTGTGTTTATTATATGCACTTGTATGATTAACAATGCGAAAGATTCAGGATACCTTCGGGACCCGTCTTGAAACACGGACCAAGGAGTCTAACATATGTGCAAGTTATTGGGATATAAACCTAATAGCGTAATTAACTTGACTAATAATGGGATTAGTTTTTTAACTATTTATAGCTAATTAACACAATCCCGGGGCGTTCTATATAGTTATGTATAATGATATTTATATTATTTATGCCTCTAACTGGAACGTACCTTGAGCATATATGCTGTGACCCGAAAGATGGTGAACTATACTTGATCAGGTTGAAGTCAGGGGAAACCCTGATGGAAGACCGAAACAGTTCTGACGTGCAAATCGATTGTCAGAATTGAGTATAGGGGCGAAAGACCAATCGAACCATCTAGTAGCTGGTTCCTTCCGAAGTTTCCCTCAGGATAGCTGGTGCATTTTAATGTTATATAAAATAATCTTATCTGGTAAAGCGAATGATTAGAGGCCTTAGGGTCGAAACGATCTTAACCTATTCTCAAACTTTAAATGGGTAAGAACCTTAACTTTCTTGATATGAAGTTCAAGGTTATGATATAATGTGCCCAGTGGGCCACTTTTGGTAAGCAGAACTGGCGCTGTGGGATGAACCAAACGTAATGTTACGGTGCCCAAATTAACAACTCATGCAGATACCATGAAAGGCGTTGGTTGCTTAAAACAGCAGGACGGTGATCATGGAAGTCGAAATCCGCTAAGGAGTGTGTAACAACTCACCTGCCGAAGCAACTAGCCCTTAAAATGGATGGCGCTTAAGTTGTATACCTATACATTACCGCTAAAGTAGATGATTTATATTACTTGTGATATAAATTTTGAAACTTTAGTGAGTAGGAAGGTACAATGGTATGCGTAGAAGTGTTTGGCGTAAGCCTGCATGGAGCTGCCATTGGTACAGATCTTGGTGGTAGTAGCAAATAATCGAATGAGACCTTGGAGGACTGAAGTGGAGAAGGGTTTCGTGTGAACAGTGGTTGATCACGAGTTAGTCGGTCCTAAGTTCAAGGCGAAAGCCGAAAATTTTCAAGTAAAACACAAATGCCATACAAATATAATTATATTATATAAATCAAGCTAATTAATATACTTGAATAATTTTGAACGAAAGGGAATACGGTTCCAATTCCGTAACCTGTTGAGTATCCGTTTGTTATTAAATATGGGCCTCGTGCTCATCCTGGCAACAGGAACGACCATAAAGAAGCCGTCGAGAGATATCGGAAGAGTTTTCTTTTCTGTTTTATAGCCGTACTACCATGGAAGTCTTTCGCAGAGAGATATGGTAGATGGGCTAGAAGAGCATGACATATACTGTTGTGTCGATATTTTCTCCTCGGACCTTGAAAATTTATGGTGGGGACACGCAAACTTCTCAACAGGCCGTACCAATATCCGCAGCTGGTCTCCAAGGTGAAGAGTCTCTAGTCGATAGAATAATGTAGGTAAGGGAAGTCGGCAAATTAGATCCGTAACTTCGGGATAAGGATTGGCTCTGAAGATTGAGATAGTCGGGCTTGATTGGGAAACAATAACATGGTTTATGTGCTCGTTCTGGGTAAATAGAGTGTCTGGCATTTATGTTGGTCACTTGTTCCCCGGATAGTTTAGTTACGTAGCCAATTGTGGAACTTTCTTGCTAAAATTTTTAAGAATACTAATTGGGTTAAACCAATTAGTTCTTATTAATTATAACGATTATCAATTAACAATCAATTCAGAACTGGCACGGACTTGGGGAATCCGACTGTCTAATTAAAACAAAGCATTGTGATGGCCCTAGCGGGTGTTGACACAATGTGATTTCTGCCCAGTGCTCTGAATGTCAAAGTGAAGAAATTCAAGTAAGCGCGGGTCAACGGCGGGAGTAACTATGACTCTCTTAAGGTAGCCAAATGCCTCGTCATCTAATTAGTGACGCGCATGAATGGATTAACGAGATTCCTACTGTCCCTATCTACTATCTAGCGAAACCACAGCCAAGGGAACGGGCTTGGAATAATTAGCGGGGAAAGAAGACCCTTTTGAGCTTGACTCTAATCTGGCAGTGTAAGGAGACATAAGAGGTGTAGAATAAGTGGGAGATATTAGACTTCGGTTTGGTATCGCCAATGAAATACCACTACTCTTATTGTTTCCTTACTTACTTGATTAAATGGAACGTGTATCATTTCCTAGCCATTATACGGATATATTTATTATATCTTATGGTATTGGGTTTTGATGCAAGCTTCTTGATCAAAGTATCACGAGTTTGTTATATAATCGCAAACAAATTCTTTAATAAAACGGTGCATTTATGTATTTTTGATTTGAAAATTTGGTATAACTCCAATTACTCAGGTATGATCCAATTCAAGGACATTGCCAGGTAGGGAGTTTGACTGGGGCGGTACATCTCTCAAATAATAACGGAGGTGTCCCAAGGCCAGCTCAGTGCGGACAGAAACCACACATAGAGCAAAAGGGCAAATGCTGACTTGATCTCGGTGTTCAGTACACACAGGGACAGCAAAAGCTCGGCCTATCGATCCTTTTGGTTTAAAGAGTTTTTAACAAGAGGTGTCAGAAAAGTTACCATAGGGATAACTGGCTTGTGGCGGCCAAGCGTTCATAGCGACGTCGCTTTTTGATCCTTCGATGTCGGCTCTTCCTATCATTGTGAAGCAAAATTCACCAAGCGTTGGATTGTTCACCCATGCAAGGGAACGTGAGCTGGGTTTAGACCGTCGTGAGACAGGTTAGTTTTACCCTACTAATGACAAAACGTTGTTGCGACAGCATTCCTGCGTAGTACGAGAGGAACCGCAGGTACGGACCAATGGCACAATACTTGTTCGAGCGAACAGTGGTATGACGCTACGTCCGTTGGATTATGCCTGAACGCCTCTAAGGTCGTATCCGTGCTGGACTGCAATGATAAATAAGGGGCAATTTGCATTGTATGGCTTCTAAACCATTTAAAGTTTATAATTTACTTTATAAACGACAATGGATGTGATGCCAATGTAATTTGTAACATAGTAAATTGGGAGGATCTTTGATCACCTGATGCCGCGCTAGTTACATATAAAAGCATTATTTAATACAATGACAAAGCCTAGAATCAATTGTAAACGACTTTTGTAACAGGCAAGGTGTTGTAAGTGGTTGAGCAGCTGCCATACTGCGATCCACTGAAGCTTATCCTTTGCTTGATGATTCGATAATAAAGATGTTGCAAGCGGGCATAATCATTATGCTTGCTTGCAGCATCGCACGCCACTTTGTTTGTGGTGTGTAAGGTAGGGAAGAAGAAATATAAAAGACCTAAATTGGAAACATCAATATATAAGTAAATATTGAACAAACAAAATGTATCGTCATCTTATTAGTGACGCGATGATAAAGTGGCAAACATATTCCATGTATAAATATTCCTATGGTATTAAAATTCAAGTAAAGAGGACATATATAAAAGTTTGTATATATGGTTCATTCAATGGTAGCAGCGGTTGGTTGGTTGGTGTCTGCTCCTCTTATTGTTCAAAACTTATGTTATGGTAGCAAGTCTATATCGTCATATTATTAGTGACGCGAAAAAGTAGTGGCAAAACATATTCCATGTATAAATAAATATTCCTATGGTATTGAAATTCAAGTAAAGAGGCCATTCAAGTAAAGAGGACTTATATAAATATAAGTATATATAATGGTAGCAGCGCGGTTGGTTGGTTGGTGTGTCTGCTCCTCTTATTGTTCAAAACTTATGTTATGGTAGCAAGACTGTATCGTCATATTATTAGTGACGCGAAAAAGTAGTGGCAAAACATATTCCATGTATAAATATTCCTATGGTATTGAAATTCAACTAAAGAGGACATATAAAATTACTATCAATGGTAGCAGTGGTTGGTTGGTTGGTGGTTGGTTGGCGGCTGCTCCTATTATTGTTCAAGACTTATGTTATGGTAGCAAGTCTGTATCGTCATATTAATTATTAGTGACGCGAAAAAGTAGTGGAAATCATATTCCATGTATAAATAGATTCCTATGGTAATGAAATTTTCAAGTAAAGAGAGGACCATTCAAGTAAGAGGACATATAAAAAGTAAGTATATGTTCCTCCAATGGTAGCAGTGGTTGGTTGGTTGGCGGCTGATCCTCTTATTGTTCAAAACTTATTTTATCAATATGAGTTTGGCAATACAATAAAGAAGACCAATCTAATCCATATAAAACTAAATGTATTATATGGATATGCTTAGGAAACCCATATATTCATAAAAAAAAATTATGTATAGAAAATTATACATATATCTTTTATATAAATGAATCGTATGGATATCGCCTTATGGTAGGTATAATAACTTTTTAAGGCATAATAATGTATAATATAGAAAATATACATTGAAATATAAATGCATTTTTATAGATATGGCGGCATATAAGTGCCATATACACAAGAATAAATAATAGAATTTACCAATATATAATTAAAATGAGATATATAAACCTAGTGAGGGGCTGCACTAGTATATGAATCGTATGGATATGGCTTATAGGTATAATACCTATAAGGCATAATAATGTATAATATAATAAATATAAATTAAGATATGAATGAATTATATAAATATGGCATAGAAATGCCATATACATACATAAGAATAAATGGTAGAATTTACCCATATATCACTGAAACACGATATATAAACCTAATGATAGCTGGCACTAGTACTGTAAACATGCACGCAATAGTGCGTGGGGTAAAAAACTACTATAGGGAGGTGGTCGTTGGCGGGCCCCTCCTCGTATTGGTCAAAACTTATGTTATGCATATGAATTTGTCAATACTATATAGAACGCCAAGCATATCCATATAAACTATGGATATGCATAGAAATCCATACAAAAGTAAAAAAAAATTATGTATAGAAAAATATACATATATTTATATAAGTGAATCGTATGGATATGGCTTATAGGTATAATACCTATAAGGCATAATAATGTATAACAAGTAAATATACATTGAAATGTGAATGCATTGTATGGATATGGCATATAAATGCCATATATATAGAAATAAATTGTATATCAATGATATAACAATTATAAACCTAGTGAGGGGCGGCACTAGTGAATGAATCGTATGGATATGGCTTATAGGTATAATACCTATAAGGCATAATAATGTATAATATAATAAATATACATTAAGATATGAATGGATTGTATAAATATGGCATAGAAATGCCATATACATAAGAATAAATGGTAGAATTTACCCATATATCACTGAAACACGATATATAAACCTAGTGATAGCTGGCACTAGTACTGTAAACAGGCACGCAATAGTGCGTGGGGTAAAAAACTACTATAGGGAGGTGGTCGTTGGCGGGCCCCTCCTCGTATTGGTCAAAACTTATGTTATGCATATGAATTTGTCAATACTATATAGAACGCCAAGCATATCCATATAAACTATGGATATGCATAGAAATCCATACAAAAGTAAAAAAAAATTATGTATAGAAAAATATACATATATTTATATAAGTGAATCGTATGGATATGGCTTATAGGTATAATACCTATAAGGCATAATAATGTATAACAAGTAAATATACATTGAAATGTGAATGCATTGTATGGATATGGCATATAAATGCCATATATATAGAAATAAATTGTATATCAATGATATAACAATTATAAACCTAGTGAGGGGCGGCACTAGTGAATGAATCGTATGGATATGGCTTATAGGTATAATACCTATAAGGCATAATAATGTATAATATAATAAATATACATTAAGATATGAATGGATTGTATAAATATGGCATAGAAATGCCATATACATAAGAATAAATGGTAGAATTTACCCATATATCACTGAAACACGATATATAAACCTAGTGATAGCTGGCACTAGTACTGTAAACAGGCACGCAATAGTGCGTGGGGTAAAAAACTACTATAGGGAGGTGGTCGTTGGCGGGCCCCTCCTCGTATTGGTCAAAACTTATGTTATGCATATGAATTTGTCAATACTATATAGAACGCCAAGCATATCCATATAAACTATGGATATGCATAGAAATCCATACAAAAGTAAAAAAAAATTATGTATAGAAAAATATACATATATTTATATAAGTGAATCGTATGGATATGGCTTATAGGTATAATACCTATAAGGCATAATAATGTATAACAAGTAAATATACATTGAAATGTGAATGCATTGTATGGATATGGCATATAAATGCCATATATATAGAAATAAATTGTATATCAATGATATAACAATTATAAACCTAGTGAGGGGCGGCACTAGTGAATGAATCGTATGGATATGGCTTATAGGTATAATACCTATAAGGCATAATAATGTATAATATAATAAATATACATTAAGATATGAATGGATTGTATAAATATGGCATAGAAATGCCATATACATAAGAATAAATGGTAGAATTTACCCATATATCACTGAAACACGATATATAAACCTAGTGATAGCTGGCACTAGTACTGTAAACAGGCACGCAATAGTGCGTGGGGTAAAAAACTACTATAGGGAGGTGGTCGTTGGCGGGCCCCTCCTCGTATTGGTCAAAACTTATGTTATGCATATGAATTTGTCAATACTATATAGAACGCCAAGCATATCCATATAAACTATGGATATGCATAGAAAACCATACAAAAGTAAAAAAAAATTATGTATAGAAAAATATACATATATTTATATAAGTGAATCGTATGGATATGGCTTATAGGTATAATACCTATAAGGCATAATAATGTATAACAAGTAAATATACATTGAAATGTGAATGCATTGTATGGATATGGCATATAAATGCCATATATATAGAAATAAATTGTATATCAATGATATAACAATTATAAACCTAGTGAGGGGCGGCACTAGTGAATGAATCGTATGGATATGGCTTATAGGTATAATACCTATAAGGCATAATAATGTATAATATAATAAATATACATTAAGATATGAATGGATTGTATAAATATGGCATAGAAATGCCATATACATAAGAATAAATGGTAGAATTTACCCATATATCACTGAAACACGATATATAAACCTAGTGATAGCTGGCACTAGTACTGTAAACAGGCACGCAATAGTGCGTGGGGTAAAAAACTACTATAGGGAGGTGGTCGTTGGCGGGCCCCTCCTCGTATTGGTCAAAACTTATGTTATGCATATGAATTTGTCAATACTATATAGAACGCCAAGCATATCCATATAAACTATGGATATGCATAGAAAACCATACAAAAGTAAAAAAAAATTATGTATAGAAAAATATACATATATTTATATAAGTGAATCGTATGGATATGGCTTATAGGTATAATACCTATAAGGCATAATAATGTATAACAAGTAAATATACATTGAAATGTGAATGCATTGTATGGATATGGCATATAAATGCCATATATATAGAAATAAATTGTATATCAATGATATAACAATTATAAACCTAGTGAGGGGCGGCACTAGTGAATGAATCGTATGGATATGGCTTATAGGTATAATACCTATAAGGCATAATAATGTATAATATAATAAATATACATTAAGATATGAATGGATTGTATAAATATGGCATAGAAATGCCATATACATAAGAATAAATGGTAGAATTTACCCATATATCACTGAAACACGATATATAAACCTAGTGATAGCTGGCACTAGTACTGTAAACAGGCACGCAATAGTGCGTGGGGTAAAAAACTACTATAGGGAGGTGGTCGTTGGCGGGCCCCTCCTCGTATTGGTCAAAACTTATGTTATGCATATGAATTTGTCAATACTATATAGAACGCCAAGCATATCCATATAAACTATGGATATGCATAGAAATCCATACAAAAGTAAAAAAAAATTATGTATAGAAAAAATATACATATATTTATATAAGTGAATCGTATGGATATGGCTTATAGGTATAATACCTATAAGGCATAATAATGTATAACAAGTAAATATACATTGAAATGTGAATGCATTGTATGGATATGGCATATAAATGCCATATATATAGAAATAAATTGTATATCAATGATATAACAATTATAAACCTAGTGAGGGGCGGCACTAGTGAATGAATCGTATGGATATGGCTTATAGGTATAATACCTATAAGGCATAATAATGTATAATATAATAAATATACATTAAGATATGAATGGATTGTATAAATATGGCATAGAAATGCCATATACATAAGAATAAATGGTAGAATTTACCCATATATCACTGAAACACGATATATAAACCTAGTGATAGCTGGCACTAGTACTGTAAACAGGCACGCAATAGTGCGTGGGGTAAAAAACTACTATAGGGAGGTGGTCGTTGGCGGGCCCCTCCTCGTATTGGTCAAAACTTATGTTATGCATATGAATTTGTCAATACTATATAGAACGCCAAGCATATCCATATAAACTATGGATATGCATAGAAATCCATACAAAAATAAAAAAAAATTATGTATAGAAAAATATACATATATTTATATAAGTGAATCGTATGGATATGGCTTATAGGTATAATACCTATAAGGCATAATAATGTATAACAAGTAAATATACATTGAAATGTGAATGCATTGTATGGATATGGCATATAAATGCCATATATATAGAAATAAATTGTATATCAATGATATAACAATTATAAACCTAGTGAGGGGCGGCACTAGTGAATGAATCGTATGGATATGGCTTATAGGTATAATACCTATAAGGCATAATAATGTATAATATAATAAATATACATTAAGATATGAATGGATTGTATAAATATGGCATAGAAATGCCATATACATAAGAATAAATGGTAGAATTTACCCATATATCACTGAAACATGATATATAAACCTAGTGATAGCTGGCACTAGTACTGTAAACAGGCACGCAGTAGTGCGTGGGGTAAAAAACTACTATAGGGAGGTGGTCGTTGGCGGGCCCCTCCTCGTATTGGTCAAAACTTATGTTATGCGTAAACATATGATTTTGTCAATACTATAAAGAAAACTTGTTTTGTACATACAAAACTAAATGAATTATATGGATATTGAAAAATAAATGGCATTATATCCATATAATGAAAATATACTTGTATTCTCTTATTATAAGAGAGAATACCGTATAGTTGGTTGGCAAAGACAATTGAAAATACCCGAATTGCAGATGATGGGTTCAAAAACTACTATAGGGTGGTGTAGCAAATAATATGAAGATGATATATCCATATAATGGATATACACTAGTATTCTCTTATTATAATAGAGAATACCATATAAATGGTTGGCAAAGACAATTGAAAATACCCGAATTGAAGTTGACGGGTTCAAAAACTATTATAGGGTGATGTAGCAAATAAAATAATGAAGATATATCCATATAATGGAATTATATGTGTATTCTCTTATTATATGAGAGAGTACCAAACGGTTGATTGGCAAAGACAATTGAAAATACCCGAATTAAAGATATTGGGTCCAAAAACTACTATAGGATGGTCAATGGGCCGGCCATCTACTATTGACGTGACAAAATACTGTCTGTCGGTAGAGAAGATATTAATCCGTCAAATTTGTTTCTTTATTCATTTATGAATATGAGACTTGGCTCCACGGTTAATATTTTAAGCCCAAAGATAATAATGTTGAAACAAAGGCCAAGGTTTCTATTATACATAGAATAACAAATTGTTTCCGAACTTTATCGTTAATCCAAATAAATAATTACAATTGAGGCAGGCTAATAATGATATATATTTTGTATTGATAATCTTGATATATATGTATATTGGTCTGCCATTATCACATACTGAGTTATGTGATAATTCCCTGCGGGGATAAATTAAAAGAGGTGTCCCTATATTAAAAGAAAATAATATATATATATATTATTTTTTCTAACGTACATATCATATATGC
>NW_023665468.1:30000-42500 GCF_014743375.2 Drosophila subpulchrella | reverse complement strand
TATGATCTTTTATAGATCAAATATAAAATTTCGAACAAGCAAATCGAAATAATAATTGTAATAATAAATATATTATTGCATTAAATAAGAGATAAATAAATAAGCAAAAGCAAACAAATAACAAATTCGAACAAGCAAATCGAAATTATTAAATTTATTTAATATTATTATTATATTGTATATTAAATGCAATTAATTAATAAAACACTGTGTGTATATGGACCATAATATACACGCGTTGCGATATGTATTGTTCATCTCAGTTATGCGCATACATTGGATAATGCAACAACCTAAAATGTACAATGTTGTACCTGATTATTACAGGTTAATGTTTTATATAAATTTCAATATATATCGCTAAAAAAAAGTATTAATACCGTAAATGCCATTTAAAAAATACTTGATATATTATTGGTTATATGAAACTAAGACATTTCGCAGCATTCGTTTTAGGTATAAAAATCAATTTATTGAAGGAATTGATATATGCCAGTAAAATGGTGTATTTTTAATTTCTTTCAATAAAAACATATATGACAAAATTACCAAACCAATATATAAAACTCTAAGCGGTGGATCACTCGGCTCATGGGTCGATGAAGAACGCAGCAAACTGTGCGTCATCGTGTGAACTGCAGGACACATGAACATCGACATTTTGAACGCATATCGCAGTCCATGCTGTTATGTACTTTAATTAATTTTATAGTGCTGCTTGGACTACATATGGTTGAGGGTTGTAAGACTATGCTAATTAAGTTGTTTATATAAATTTTATAATGAAATTTTATAAGCATATGGTATATTATTGGATAATAATAATTTAATTATTATATTATTCATAATATTAACAAATATATGAAAAACATTATCTCACATTAGTAAATAATTTGAATGTGAAAAACGAAGAGAAATATTTTCTTTTTCAATCAAATAATACTGAGAAATGTCTAGCATAAAAAATTTATCTAGAATTGTCTCTTATTAAAGATTAGTAAATAGAAAGCCGTTGACAATATTATTATTCTTCGTTGATTCGTTAGACCAAACAAATGCCATACAAATATATAAAATATATAACGAATTTAATAAAATGTTTTATCATTATATATAAAGAATTAATTGCAAAAAAAGTTATACACAACCTCAACTCATATGGGACTACCCCCTGAATTTAAGCATATTAATTAGGGGAGGAAAAGAAACTAACCAGGATTTTCTTAGTAGCGGCGAGCGAAAAGAAATCAGTTCAGCACTAAGTCACTTTGTCTATATGGCAAATGTGAGATGCAGTGTATGGAGCGTCAATATTCTAGTATGAGAAATTAACGATTTAAGTCCTTCTTAAATGAGGCCATTTACCCATAGAGGGTGCCAGGCCCGTATAACGTTAATGATTACTAGATGATGTTTCCAAAGAGTCGTGTTGCTTGATAGTGCAGCACTAAGTGGGTGGTAAACTCCATCTAAAACTAAATATAACCATGAGACCGATAGTAAACAAGTACCGTGAGGGAAAGTTGAAAAGAACTCTGAATAGAGAGTTAAACAGTACGTGAAACTGCTTAGAGGTTAAGCCCGATGAACCTGAATATCCGTTATGGAAAATTCATCATTAAAATTGTAATATTTAAACAATATTATGATAATAGTGTGCATTTTTTTCCATATAAGGACATTGTAATCTATTAGCATACAAAATTTATCATAAAATATAACTTATAGTTTATTCAAATTAATTTGCTTGCATTTTAACACAGAATAAATGTTATTAATTTGATAAAGTGCTGATAGATTTATATGAATACAGTGCGTTAATTTTTCGGAATTATATAATGGCATAATTATCATTGATTTTTGTGTTTATTATATGCACTTGTATGATTAACAATGCGAAAGATTCAGGATACCTTCGGGACCCGTCTTGAAACACGGACCAAGGAGTCTAACATATGTGCAAGTTATTGGGATATAAACCTAATAGCGTAATTAACTTGACTAATAATGGGATTAGTTTTTTAACTATTTATAGCTAATTAACACAATCCCGGGGCGTTCTATATAGTTATGTATAATGATATTTATATTATTTATGCCTCTAACTGGAACGTACCTTGAGCATATATGCTGTGACCCGAAAGATGGTGAACTATACTTGATCAGGTTGAAGTCAGGGGAAACCCTGATGGAAGACCGAAACAGTTCTGACGTGCAAATCGATTGTCAGAATTGAGTATAGGGGCGAAAGACCAATCGAACCATCTAGTAGCTGGTTCCTTCCGAAGTTTCCCTCAGGATAGCTGGTGCATTTTAATGTTATATAAAATAATCTTATCTGGTAAAGCGAATGATTAGAGGCCTTAGGGTCGAAACGATCTTAACCTATTCTCAAACTTTAAATGGGTAAGAACCTTAACTTTCTTGATATGAAGTTCAAGGTTATGATATAATGTGCCCAGTGGGCCACTTTTGGTAAGCAGAACTGGCGCTGTGGGATGAACCAAACGTAATGTTACGGTGCCCAAATTAACAACTCATGCAGATACCATGAAAGGCGTTGGTTGCTTAAAACAGCAGGACGGTGATCATGGAAGTCGAAATCCGCTAAGGAGTGTGTAACAACTCACCTGCCGAAGCAACTAGCCCTTAAAATGGATGGCGCTTAAGTTGTATACCTATACATTACCGCTAAAGTAGATGATTTATATTACTTGTGATATAAATTTTGAAACTTTAGTGAGTAGGAAGGTACAATGGTATGCGTAGAAGTGTTTGGCGTAAGCCTGCATGGAGCTGCCATTGGTACAGATCTTGGTGGTAGTAGCAAATAATCGAATGAGACCTTGGAGGACTGAAGTGGAGAAGGGTTTCGTGTGAACAGTGGTTGATCACGAGTTAGTCGGTCCTAAGTTCAAGGCGAAAGCCGAAAATTTTCAAGTAAAACACAAATGCCATACAAATATAATTATATTATATAAATCAAGCTAATTAATATACTTGAATAATTTTGAACGAAAGGGAATACGGTTCCAATTCCGTAACCTGTTGAGTATCCGTTTGTTATTAAATATGGGCCTCGTGCTCATCCTGGCAACAGGAACGACCATAAAGAAGCCGTCGAGAGATATCGGAAGAGTTTTCTTTTCTGTTTTATAGCCGTACTACCATGGAAGTCTTTCGCAGAGAGATATGGTAGATGGGCTAGAAGAGCATGACATATACTGTTGTGTCGATATTTTCTCCTCGGACCTTGAAAATTTATGGTGGGGACACGCAAACTTCTCAACAGGCCGTACCAATATCCGCAGCTGGTCTCCAAGGTGAAGAGTCTCTAGTCGATAGAATAATGTAGGTAAGGGAAGTCGGCAAATTAGATCCGTAACTTCGGGATAAGGATTGGCTCTGAAGATTGAGATAGTCGGGCTTGATTGGGAAACAATAACATGGTTTATGTGCTCGTTCTGGGTAAATAGAGTGTCTGGCATTTATGTTGGTCACTTGTTCCCCGGATAGTTTAGTTACGTAGCCAATTGTGGAACTTTCTTGCTAAAATTTTTAAGAATACTAATTGGGTTAAACCAATTAGTTCTTATTAATTATAACGATTATCAATTAACAATCAATTCAGAACTGGCACGGACTTGGGGAATCCGACTGTCTAATTAAAACAAAGCATTGTGATGGCCCTAGCGGGTGTTGACACAATGTGATTTCTGCCCAGTGCTCTGAATGTCAAAGTGAAGAAATTCAAGTAAGCGCGGGTCAACGGCGGGAGTAACTATGACTCTCTTAAGGTAGCCAAATGCCTCGTCATCTAATTAGTGACGCGCATGAATGGATTAACGAGATTCCTACTGTCCCTATCTACTATCTAGCGAAACCACAGCCAAGGGAACGGGCTTGGAATAATTAGCGGGGAAAGAAGACCCTTTTGAGCTTGACTCTAATCTGGCAGTGTAAGGAGACATAAGAGGTGTAGAATAAGTGGGAGATATTAGACTTCGGTTTGGTATCGCCAATGAAATACCACTACTCTTATTGTTTCCTTACTTACTTGATTAAATGGAACGTGTATCATTTCCTAGCCATTATACGGATATATTTATTATATCTTATGGTATTGGGTTTTGATGCAAGCTTCTTGATCAAAGTATCACGAGTTTGTTATATAATCGCAAACAAATTCTTTAATAAAACGGTGCATTTATGTATTTTTGATTTGAAAATTTGGTATAACTCCAATTACTCAGGTATGATCCAATTCAAGGACATTGCCAGGTAGGGAGTTTGACTGGGGCGGTACATCTCTCAAATAATAACGGAGGTGTCCCAAGGCCAGCTCAGTGCGGACAGAAACCACACATAGAGCAAAAGGGCAAATGCTGACTTGATCTCGGTGTTCAGTACACACAGGGACAGCAAAAGCTCGGCCTATCGATCCTTTTGGTTTAAAGAGTTTTTAACAAGAGGTGTCAGAAAAGTTACCATAGGGATAACTGGCTTGTGGCGGCCAAGCGTTCATAGCGACGTCGCTTTTTGATCCTTCGATGTCGGCTCTTCCTATCATTGTGAAGCAAAATTCACCAAGCGTTGGATTGTTCACCCATGCAAGGGAACGTGAGCTGGGTTTAGACCGTCGTGAGACAGGTTAGTTTTACCCTACTAATGACAAAACGTTGTTGCGACAGCATTCCTGCGTAGTACGAGAGGAACCGCAGGTACGGACCAATGGCACAATACTTGTTCGAGCGAACAGTGGTATGACGCTACGTCCGTTGGATTATGCCTGAACGCCTCTAAGGTCGTATCCGTGCTGGACTGCAATGATAAATAAGGGGCAATTTGCATTGTATGGCTTCTAAACCATTTAAAGTTTATAATTTACTTTATAAACGACAATGGATGTGATGCCAATGTAATTTGTAACATAGTAAATTGGGAGGATCTTTGATCACCTGATGCCGCGCTAGTTACATATAAAAGCATTATTTAATACAATGACAAAGCCTAGAATCAATTGTAAACGACTTTTGTAACAGGCAAGGTGTTGTAAGTGGTTGAGCAGCTGCCATACTGCGATCCACTGAAGCTTATCCTTTGCTTGATGATTCGATAATAAAGATGTTGCAAGCGGGCATAATCATTATGCTTGCTTGCAGCATCGCACGCCACTTTGTTTGTGGTGTGTAAGGTAGGGAAGAAGAAATATAAAAGACCTAAATTGGAAACATCAATATATAAGTAAATATTGAACAAACAAAATGTATCGTCATCTTATTAGTGACGCGATGATAAAGTGGCAAACATATTCCATGTATAAATATTCCTATGGTATTAAATTCAAGTAAAGAGGACATATATAAAAGTTTGTATATATGGTTCATTCAATGGTAGCAGCGGTTGGTTGGTTGGTGTCTGCTCCTCTTATTGTTCAAAACTTATGTTATGGTAGCAAGTCTATATCGTCATATTATTAGTGACGCGAAAAAGTAGTGGCAAAACATATTCCATGTATAAATAAATATTCCTATGGTATTGAAATTCAAGTAAAGAGGCCATTCAAGTAAAGAGGACTTATATAAATATAAGTATATATAATGGTAGCAGCGCGGTTGGTTGGTTGGTGTGTCTGCTCCTCTTATTGTTCAAAACTTATGTTATGGTAGCAAGACTGTATCGTCATATTATTAGTGACGCGAAAAAGTAGTGGCAAAACATATTCCATGTATAAATATTCCTATGGTATTGAAATTCAACTAAAGAGGACATATAAAATTACTATCAATGGTAGCAGTGGTTGGTTGGTTGGTGGTTGGTTGGCGGCTGCTCCTATTATTGTTCAAGACTTATGTTATGGTAGCAAGTCTGTATCGTCATATTAATTATTAGTGACGCGAAAAAGTAGTGGAAATCATATTCCATGTATAAATAGATTCCTATGGTAATGAAATTTTCAAGTAAAGAGAGGACCATTCAAGTAAGAGGACATATAAAAAGTAAGTATATGTTCCTCCAATGGTAGCAGTGGTTGGTTGGTTGGCGGCTGATCCTCTTATTGTTCAAAACTTATTTTATCAATATGAGTTTGGCAATACAATAAAGAAGACCAATCTAATCCATATAAAACTAAATGTATTATATGGATATGCTTAGGAAACCCATATATTCATAAAAAAAAATTATGTATAGAAAATTATACATATATCTTTTATATAAATGAATCGTATGGATATCGCCTTATGGTAGGTATAATAACTTTTTAAGGCATAATAATGTATAATATAGAAAATATACATTGAAATATAAATGCATTTTTATAGATATGGCGGCATATAAGTGCCATATACACAAGAATAAATAATAGAATTTACCAATATATAATTAAAATGAGATATATAAACCTAGTGAGGGGCTGCACTAGTATATGAATCGTATGGATATGGCTTATAGGTATAATACCTATAAGGCATAATAATGTATAATATAATAAATATAAATTAAGATATGAATGAATTATATAAATATGGCATAGAAATGCCATATACATACATAAGAATAAATGGTAGAATTTACCCATATATCACTGAAACACGATATATAAACCTAATGATAGCTGGCACTAGTACTGTAAACATGCACGCAATAGTGCGTGGGGTAAAAAACTACTATAGGGAGGTGGTCGTTGGCGGGCCCCTCCTCGTATTGGTCAAAACTTATGTTATGCATATGAATTTGTCAATACTATATAGAACGCCAAGCATATCCATATAAACTATGGATATGCATAGAAATCCATACAAAAGTAAAAAAAAATTATGTATAGAAAAATATACATATATTTATATAAGTGAATCGTATGGATATGGCTTATAGGTATAATACCTATAAGGCATAATAATGTATAACAAGTAAATATACATTGAAATGTGAATGCATTGTATGGATATGGCATATAAATGCCATATATATAGAAATAAATTGTATATCAATGATATAACAATTATAAACCTAGTGAGGGGCGGCACTAGTGAATGAATCGTATGGATATGGCTTATAGGTATAATACCTATAAGGCATAATAATGTATAATATAATAAATATACATTAAGATATGAATGGATTGTATAAATATGGCATAGAAATGCCATATACATAAGAATAAATGGTAGAATTTACCCATATATCACTGAAACACGATATATAAACCTAGTGATAGCTGGCACTAGTACTGTAAACAGGCACGCAATAGTGCGTGGGGTAAAAAACTACTATAGGGAGGTGGTCGTTGGCGGGCCCCTCCTCGTATTGGTCAAAACTTATGTTATGCATATGAATTTGTCAATACTATATAGAACGCCAAGCATATCCATATAAACTATGGATATGCATAGAAATCCATACAAAAGTAAAAAAAAATTATGTATAGAAAAATATACATATATTTATATAAGTGAATCGTATGGATATGGCTTATAGGTATAATACCTATAAGGCATAATAATGTATAACAAGTAAATATACATTGAAATGTGAATGCATTGTATGGATATGGCATATAAATGCCATATATATAGAAATAAATTGTATATCAATGATATAACAATTATAAACCTAGTGAGGGGCGGCACTAGTGAATGAATCGTATGGATATGGCTTATAGGTATAATACCTATAAGGCATAATAATGTATAATATAATAAATATACATTAAGATATGAATGGATTGTATAAATATGGCATAGAAATGCCATATACATAAGAATAAATGGTAGAATTTACCCATATATCACTGAAACACGATATATAAACCTAGTGATAGCTGGCACTAGTACTGTAAACAGGCACGCAATAGTGCGTGGGGTAAAAAACTACTATAGGGAGGTGGTCGTTGGCGGGCCCCTCCTCGTATTGGTCAAAACTTATGTTATGCATATGAATTTGTCAATACTATATAGAACGCCAAGCATATCCATATAAACTATGGATATGCATAGAAATCCATACAAAAGTAAAAAAAAATTATGTATAGAAAAATATACATATATTTATATAAGTGAATCGTATGGATATGGCTTATAGGTATAATACCTATAAGGCATAATAATGTATAACAAGTAAATATACATTGAAATGTGAATGCATTGTATGGATATGGCATATAAATGCCATATATATAGAAATAAATTGTATATCAATGATATAACAATTATAAACCTAGTGAGGGGCGGCACTAGTGAATGAATCGTATGGATATGGCTTATAGGTATAATACCTATAAGGCATAATAATGTATAATATAATAAATATACATTAAGATATGAATGGATTGTATAAATATGGCATAGAAATGCCATATACATAAGAATAAATGGTAGAATTTACCCATATATCACTGAAACACGATATATAAACCTAGTGATAGCTGGCACTAGTACTGTAAACAGGCACGCAATAGTGCGTGGGGTAAAAAACTACTATAGGGAGGTGGTCGTTGGCGGGCCCCTCCTCGTATTGGTCAAAACTTATGTTATGCATATGAATTTGTCAATACTATATAGAACGCCAAGCATATCCATATAAACTATGGATATGCATAGAAAACCATACAAAAGTAAAAAAAAATTATGTATAGAAAAATATACATATATTTATATAAGTGAATCGTATGGATATGGCTTATAGGTATAATACCTATAAGGCATAATAATGTATAACAAGTAAATATACATTGAAATGTGAATGCATTGTATGGATATGGCATATAAATGCCATATATATAGAAATAAATTGTATATCAATGATATAACAATTATAAACCTAGTGAGGGGCGGCACTAGTGAATGAATCGTATGGATATGGCTTATAGGTATAATACCTATAAGGCATAATAATGTATAATATAATAAATATACATTAAGATATGAATGGATTGTATAAATATGGCATAGAAATGCCATATACATAAGAATAAATGGTAGAATTTACCCATATATCACTGAAACACGATATATAAACCTAGTGATAGCTGGCACTAGTACTGTAAACAGGCACGCAATAGTGCGTGGGGTAAAAAACTACTATAGGGAGGTGGTCGTTGGCGGGCCCCTCCTCGTATTGGTCAAAACTTATGTTATGCATATGAATTTGTCAATACTATATAGAACGCCAAGCATATCCATATAAACTATGGATATGCATAGAAAACCATACAAAAGTAAAAAAAAATTATGTATAGAAAAATATACATATATTTATATAAGTGAATCGTATGGATATGGCTTATAGGTATAATACCTATAAGGCATAATAATGTATAACAAGTAAATATACATTGAAATGTGAATGCATTGTATGGATATGGCATATAAATGCCATATATATAGAAATAAATTGTATATCAATGATATAACAATTATAAACCTAGTGAGGGGCGGCACTAGTGAATGAATCGTATGGATATGGCTTATAGGTATAATACCTATAAGGCATAATAATGTATAATATAATAAATATACATTAAGATATGAATGGATTGTATAAATATGGCATAGAAATGCCATATACATAAGAATAAATGGTAGAATTTACCCATATATCACTGAAACACGATATATAAACCTAGTGATAGCTGGCACTAGTACTGTAAACAGGCACGCAATAGTGCGTGGGGTAAAAAACTACTATAGGGAGGTGGTCGTTGGCGGGCCCCTCCTCGTATTGGTCAAAACTTATGTTATGCATATGAATTTGTCAATACTATATAGAACGCCAAGCATATCCATATAAACTATGGATATGCATAGAAAACCATACAAAAGTAAAAAAAAATTATGTATAGAAAAAAATATACATATATTTATATAAGTGAATCGTATGGATATGGCTTATAGGTATAATACCTATAAGGCATAATAATGTATAACAAGTAAATATACATTGAAATGTGAATGCATTGTATGGATATGGCATATAAATGCCATATATATAGAAATAAATTGTATATCAATGATATAACAATTATAAACCTAGTGAGGGGCGGCACTAGTGAATGAATCGTATGGATATGGCTTATAGGTATAATACCTATAAGGCATAATAATGTATAATATAATAAATATACATTAAGATATGAATGGATTGTATAAATATGGCATAGAAATGCCATATACATAAGAATAAATGGTAGAATTTACCCATATATCACTGAAACACGATATATAAACCTAGTGATAGCTGGCACTAGTACTGTAAACAGGCACGCAATAGTGCGTGGGGTAAAAAACTACTATAGGGAGGTGGTCGTTGGCGGGCCCCTCCTCGTATTGGTCAAAACTTATGTTATGCATATGAATTTGTCAATACTATATAGAACGCCAAGCATATCCATATAAACTATGGATATGCATAGAAATCCATACAAAAATAAAAAAAAATTATGTATAGAAAAATATACATATATTTATATAAGTGAATCGTATGGATATGGCTTATAGGTATAATACCTATAAGGCATAATAATGTATAACAAGTAAATATACATTGAAATGTGAATGCATTGTATGGATATGGCATATAAATGCCATATATATAGAAATAAATTGTATATCAATGATATAACAATTATAAACCTAGTGAGGGGCGGCACTAGTGAATGAATCGTATGGATATGGCTTATAGGTATAATACCTATAAGGCATAATAATGTATAATATAATAAATATACATTAAGATATGAATGGATTGTATAAATATGGCATAGAAATGCCATATACATAAGAATAAATGGTAGAATTTACCCATATATCACTGAAACATGATATATAAACCTAGTGATAGCTGGCACTAGTACTGTAAACAGGCACGCAGTAGTGCGTGGGGTAAAAAACTACTATAGGGAGGTGGTCGTTGGCGGGCCCCTCCTCGTATTGGTCAAAACTTATGTTATGCGTAAACATATGATTTTGTCAATACTATAAAGAAAACTTGTTTTGTACATACAAAACTAAATGAATTATATGGATATTGAAAAATAAATGGCATTATATCCATATAATGAAAATATACTTGTATTCTCTTATTATAAGAGAGAATACCGTATAGTTGGTTGGCAAAGACAATTGAAAATACCCGAATTGCAGATGATGGGTTCAAAAACTACTATAGGGTGGTGTAGCAAATAATATGAAGATGATATATCCATATAATGGATATACACTAGTATTCTCTTATTATAATA
Source organism: Drosophila subpulchrella (assembly GCF_014743375.2). Taxonomy (NCBI): domain Eukaryota; kingdom Metazoa; phylum Arthropoda; class Insecta; order Diptera; family Drosophilidae; genus Drosophila; species Drosophila subpulchrella. The sequence continues at coordinate 31,261 of NW_023665468.1, read as the reverse complement.
GAGAATACCATATAAATGGTTGGCAAAGACAATTGAAAATACCCGAATTGAAGTTGACGGGTTCAAAAACTATTATAGGGTGATGTAGCAAATAAAATAATGAAGATATATCCATATAATGGAATTATATGTGTATTCTCTTATTATATGAGAGAGTACCAAACGGTTGATTGGCAAAGACAATTGAAAATACCCGAATTAAAGATATTGGGTCCAAAAACTACTATAGGATGGTCAATGGGCCGGCCATCTACTATTGACGTGACAAAATACTGTCTGTCGGTAGAGAAGATATTAATCCGTCAAATTTGTTTCTTTATTCATTTATGAATATGAGACTTGGCTCCACGGTTAATATTTTAAGCCCAAAGATAATAATGTTGAAACAAAGGCCAAGGTTTCTATTATACATAGAATAACAAATTGTTTCCGAACTTTATCGTTAATCCAAATAAATAATTACAATTGAGGCAGGCTAATAATGATATATATTTTGTATTGATAATCTTGATATATATGTATATTGGTCTGCCATTATCACATACTGAGTTATGTGATAATTCCCTGCGGGGATAAATTAAAAGAGGTGTCCCTATATTAAAAGAAAATAATATATATATATATTATTTTTTCTAACGTACATATCATATATGCGCTCGGTTTTATATTATATATTACCAAAGAGTCTTATATGAATATATACAGATAAATTTTAAATTTATCATCAAAATACAAATGATTTAATTCAATATTTTATATTGGTTAAACAAAAATTGTACATGTGTGGATACAATAATGACGTATGTCGAACAAAAAAGATATTTTAGAATGAAATATGCAAATATAAAGAAAATTATTACGTATTACGAAAAAAAATATTGTGTTTTTAACATCAATAATTAAAAAACTTGTTATTATTAGTGGCGGAACAAGTATATATTGTGAAAACAACAAACGTATACGAATGCTATATAAAAATGGCCGTATTCGATAGAAAACAATCTATAAAATTTATATTGCTAATTTCTATTCAAAAATATGAATGAAATATGAATAAAAACATTATTCTGGTTGATCCTGCCAGTAGTTATATGCTTGTCTCAAAGATTAAGCCATGCATGTCTAAGTACACACGAATTAAAAGTGAAACCGCAAAAGGCTCATTATATCAGTTATGGTTCCTTAGATCGTTAACAGTTACTTGGATAACTGTGGTAATTCTAGAGCTAATACATGCAATTAAAACATGAACCTTATGGGA
>NW_023665468.1:2500-27500 GCF_014743375.2 Drosophila subpulchrella | reverse complement strand
CGCAGCAAACTGTGCGTCATCGTGTGAACTGCAGGACACATGAACATCGACATTTTGAACGCATATCGCAGTCCATGCTGTTATGTACTTTAATTAATTTTATAGTGCTGCTTGGACTACATATGGTTGAGGGTTGTAAGACTATGCTAATTAAGTTGTTTATATAAATTTTATAATGAAATTTTATAAGCATATGGTATATTATTGGATAATAATAATTTAATTATTATATTATTCATAATATTAACAAATATATGAAAAACATTATCTCACATTAGTAAATAATTTGAATGTGAAAAACGAAGAGAAATATTTTCTTTTTCAATCAAATAATACTGAGAAATGTCTAGCATAAAAAATTTATCTAGAATTGTCTCTTATTAAAGATTAGTAAATAGAAAGCCGTTGACAATATTATTATTCTTCGTTGATTCGTTAGACCAAACAAATGCCATACAAATATATAAAATATATAACGAATTTAATAAAATGTTTTATCATTATATATAAAGAATTAATTGCAAAAAAAGTTATACACAACCTCAACTCATATGGGACTACCCCCTGAATTTAAGCATATTAATTAGGGGAGGAAAAGAAACTAACCAGGATTTTCTTAGTAGCGGCGAGCGAAAAGAAATCAGTTCAGCACTAAGTCACTTTGTCTATATGGCAAATGTGAGATGCAGTGTATGGAGCGTCAATATTCTAGTATGAGAAATTAACGATTTAAGTCCTTCTTAAATGAGGCCATTTACCCATAGAGGGTGCCAGGCCCGTATAACGTTAATGATTACTAGATGATGTTTCCAAAGAGTCGTGTTGCTTGATAGTGCAGCACTAAGTGGGTGGTAAACTCCATCTAAAACTAAATATAACCATGAGACCGATAGTAAACAAGTACCGTGAGGGAAAGTTGAAAAGAACTCTGAATAGAGAGTTAAACAGTACGTGAAACTGCTTAGAGGTTAAGCCCGATGAACCTGAATATCCGTTATGGAAAATTCATCATTAAAATTGTAATATTTAAACAATATTATGATAATAGTGTGCATTTTTTCCATATAAGGACATTGTAATCTATTAGCATACAAAATTTATCATAAAATATAACTTATAGTTTATTCAAATTAATTTGCTTGCATTTTAACACAGAATAAATGTTATTAATTTGATAAAGTGCTGATAGATTTATATGAATACAGTGCGTTAATTTTTCGGAATTATATAATGGCATAATTATCATTGATTTTTGTGTTTATTATATGCACTTGTATGATTAACAATGCGAAAGATTCAGGATACCTTCGGGACCCGTCTTGAAACACGGACCAAGGAGTCTAACATATGTGCAAGTTATTGGGATATAAACCTAATAGCGTAATTAACTTGACTAATAATGGGATTAGTTTTTTAACTATTTATAGCTAATTAACACAATCCCGGGGCGTTCTATATAGTTATGTATAATGATATTTATATTATTTATGCCTCTAACTGGAACGTACCTTGAGCATATATGCTGTGACCCGAAAGATGGTGAACTATACTTGATCAGGTTGAAGTCAGGGGAAACCCTGATGGAAGACCGAAACAGTTCTGACGTGCAAATCGATTGTCAGAATTGAGTATAGGGGCGAAAGACCAATCGAACCATCTAGTAGCTGGTTCCTTCCGAAGTTTCCCTCAGGATAGCTGGTGCATTTTAATGTTATATAAAATAATCTTATCTGGTAAAGCGAATGATTAGAGGCCTTAGGGTCGAAACGATCTTAACCTATTCTCAAACTTTAAATGGGTAAGAACCTTAACTTTCTTGATATGAAGTTCAAGGTTATGATATAATGTGCCCAGTGGGCCACTTTTGGTAAGCAGAACTGGCGCTGTGGGATGAACCAAACGTAATGTTACGGTGCCCAAATTAACAACTCATGCAGATACCATGAAAGGCGTTGGTTGCTTAAAACAGCAGGACGGTGATCATGGAAGTCGAAATCCGCTAAGGAGTGTGTAACAACTCACCTGCCGAAGCAACTAGCCCTTAAAATGGATGGCGCTTAAGTTGTATACCTATACATTACCGCTAAAGTAGATGATTTATATTACTTGTGATATAAATTTTGAAACTTTAGTGAGTAGGAAGGTACAATGGTATGCGTAGAAGTGTTTGGCGTAAGCCTGCATGGAGCTGCCATTGGTACAGATCTTGGTGGTAGTAGCAAATAATCGAATGAGACCTTGGAGGACTGAAGTGGAGAAGGGTTTCGTGTGAACAGTGGTTGATCACGAGTTAGTCGGTCCTAAGTTCAAGGCGAAAGCCGAAAATTTTCAAGTAAAACACAAATGCCATACAAATATAATTATATTATATAAATCAAGCTAATTAATATACTTGAATAATTTTGAACGAAAGGGAATACGGTTCCAATTCCGTAACCTGTTGAGTATCCGTTTGTTATTAAATATGGGCCTCGTGCTCATCCTGGCAACAGGAACGACCATAAAGAAGCCGTCGAGAGATATCGGAAGAGTTTTCTTTTCTGTTTTATAGCCGTACTACCATGGAAGTCTTTCGCAGAGAGATATGGTAGATGGGCTAGAAGAGCATGACATATACTGTTGTGTCGATATTTTCTCCTCGGACCTTGAAAATTTATGGTGGGGACACGCAAACTTCTCAACAGGCCGTACCAATATCCGCAGCTGGTCTCCAAGGTGAAGAGTCTCTAGTCGATAGAATAATGTAGGTAAGGGAAGTCGGCAAATTAGATCCGTAACTTCGGGATAAGGATTGGCTCTGAAGATTGAGATAGTCGGGCTTGATTGGGAAACAATAACATGGTTTATGTGCTCGTTCTGGGTAAATAGAGTGTCTGGCATTTATGTTGGTCACTTGTTCCCCGGATAGTTTAGTTACGTAGCCAATTGTGGAACTTTCTTGCTAAAATTTTTAAGAATACTAATTGGGTTAAACCAATTAGTTCTTATTAATTATAACGATTATCAATTAACAATCAATTCAGAACTGGCACGGACTTGGGGAATCCGACTGTCTAATTAAAACAAAGCATTGTGATGGCCCTAGCGGGTGTTGACACAATGTGATTTCTGCCCAGTGCTCTGAATGTCAAAGTGAAGAAATTCAAGTAAGCGCGGGTCAACGGCGGGAGTAACTATGACTCTCTTAAGGTAGCCAAATGCCTCGTCATCTAATTAGTGACGCGCATGAATGGATTAACGAGATTCCTACTGTCCCTATCTACTATCTAGCGAAACCACAGCCAAGGGAACGGGCTTGGAATAATTAGCGGGGAAAGAAGACCCTTTTGAGCTTGACTCTAATCTGGCAGTGTAAGGAGACATAAGAGGTGTAGAATAAGTGGGAGATATTAGACTTCGGTTTGGTATCGCCAATGAAATACCACTACTCTTATTGTTTCCTTACTTACTTGATTAAATGGAACGTGTATCATTTCCTAGCCATTATACGGATATATTTATTATATCTTATGGTATTGGGTTTTGATGCAAGCTTCTTGATCAAAGTATCACGAGTTTGTTATATAATCGCAAACAAATTCTTTAATAAAACGGTGCATTTATGTATTTTTGATTTGAAAATTTGGTATAACTCCAATTACTCAGGTATGATCCAATTCAAGGACATTGCCAGGTAGGGAGTTTGACTGGGGCGGTACATCTCTCAAATAATAACGGAGGTGTCCCAAGGCCAGCTCAGTGCGGACAGAAACCACACATAGAGCAAAAGGGCAAATGCTGACTTGATCTCGGTGTTCAGTACACACAGGGACAGCAAAAGCTCGGCCTATCGATCCTTTTGGTTTAAAGAGTTTTTAACAAGAGGTGTCAGAAAAGTTACCATAGGGATAACTGGCTTGTGGCGGCCAAGCGTTCATAGCGACGTCGCTTTTTGATCCTTCGATGTCGGCTCTTCCTATCATTGTGAAGCAAAATTCACCAAGCGTTGGATTGTTCACCCATGCAAGGGAACGTGAGCTGGGTTTAGACCGTCGTGAGACAGGTTAGTTTTACCCTACTAATGACAAAACGTTGTTGCGACAGCATTCCTGCGTAGTACGAGAGGAACCGCAGGTACGGACCAATGGCACAATACTTGTTCGAGCGAACAGTGGTATGACGCTACGTCCGTTGGATTATGCCTGAACGCCTCTAAGGTCGTATCCGTGCTGGACTGCAATGATAAATAAGGGGCAATTTGCATTGTATGGCTTCTAAACCATTTAAAGTTTATAATTTACTTTATAAACGACAATGGATGTGATGCCAATGTAATTTGTAACATAGTAAATTGGGAGGATCTTTGATCACCTGATGCCGCGCTAGTTACATATAAAAGCATTATTTAATACAATGACAAAGCCTAGAATCAATTGTAAACGACTTTTGTAACAGGCAAGGTGTTGTAAGTGGTTGAGCAGCTGCCATACTGCGATCCACTGAAGCTTATCCTTTGCTTGATGATTCGATAATAAAGATGTTGCAAGCGGGCATAATCATTATGCTTGCTTGCAGCATCGCACGCCACTTTGTTTGTGGTGTGTAAGGTAGGGAAGAAGAAATATAAAAGACCTAAATTGGAAACATCAATATATAAGTAAATATTGAACAAACAAAATGTATCGTCATCTTATTAGTGACGCGATGATAAAGTGGCAAACATATTCCATGTATAAATATTCCTATGGTATTAAAATTCAAGTAAAGAGGACATATATAAAAGTTTGTATATATGGTTCATTCAATGGTAGCAGCGGTTGGTTGGTTGGTGTCTGCTCCTCTTATTGTTCAAAACTTATGTTATGGTAGCAAGTCTATATCGTCATATTATTAGTGACGCGAAAAAGTAGTGGCAAAACATATTCCATGTATAAATAAATATTCCTATGGTATTGAAATTCAAGTAAAGAGGCCATTCAAGTAAAGAGGACTTATATAAATATAAGTATATATAATGGTAGCAGCGCGGTTGGTTGGTTGGTGTGTCTGCTCCTCTTATTGTTCAAAACTTATGTTATGGTAGCAAGACTGTATCGTCATATTATTAGTGACGCGAAAAAGTAGTGGCAAAACATATTCCATGTATAAATATTCCTATGGTATTGAAATTCAACTAAAGAGGACATATAAAATTACTATCAATGGTAGCAGTGGTTGGTTGGTTGGTGGTTGGTTGGCGGCTGCTCCTATTATTGTTCAAGACTTATGTTATGGTAGCAAGTCTGTATCGTCATATTAATTATTAGTGACGCGAAAAAGTAGTGGAAATCATATTCCATGTATAAATAGATTCCTATGGTAATGAAATTTTCAAGTAAAGAGAGGACCATTCAAGTAAGAGGACATATAAAAAGTAAGTATATGTTCCTCCAATGGTAGCAGTGGTTGGTTGGTTGGCGGCTGATCCTCTTATTGTTCAAAACTTATTTTATCAATATGAGTTTGGCAATACAATAAAGAAGACCAATCTAATCCATATAAAACTAAATGTATTATATGGATATGCTTAGGAAACCCATATATTCATAAAAAAAAATTATGTATAGAAAATTATACATATATCTTTTATATAAATGAATCGTATGGATATCGCCTTATGGTAGGTATAATAACTTTTTAAGGCATAATAATGTATAATATAGAAAATATACATTGAAATATAAATGCATTTTTATAGATATGGCGGCATATAAGTGCCATATACACAAGAATAAATAATAGAATTTACCAATATATAATTAAAATGAGATATATAAACCTAGTGAGGGGCTGCACTAGTATATGAATCGTATGGATATGGCTTATAGGTATAATACCTATAAGGCATAATAATGTATAATATAATAAATATAAATTAAGATATGAATGAATTATATAAATATGGCATAGAAATGCCATATACATACATAAGAATAAATGGTAGAATTTACCCATATATCACTGAAACACGATATATAAACCTAATGATAGCTGGCACTAGTACTGTAAACATGCACGCAATAGTGCGTGGGGTAAAAAACTACTATAGGGAGGTGGTCGTTGGCGGGCCCCTCCTCGTATTGGTCAAAACTTATGTTATGCATATGAATTTGTCAATACTATATAGAACGCCAAGCATATCCATATAAACTATGGATATGCATAGAAATCCATACAAAAGTAAAAAAAAATTATGTATAGAAAAATATACATATATTTATATAAGTGAATCGTATGGATATGGCTTATAGGTATAATACCTATAAGGCATAATAATGTATAACAAGTAAATATACATTGAAATGTGAATGCATTGTATGGATATGGCATATAAATGCCATATATATAGAAATAAATTGTATATCAATGATATAACAATTATAAACCTAGTGAGGGGCGGCACTAGTGAATGAATCGTATGGATATGGCTTATAGGTATAATACCTATAAGGCATAATAATGTATAATATAATAAATATACATTAAGATATGAATGGATTGTATAAATATGGCATAGAAATGCCATATACATAAGAATAAATGGTAGAATTTACCCATATATCACTGAAACACGATATATAAACCTAGTGATAGCTGGCACTAGTACTGTAAACAGGCACGCAATAGTGCGTGGGGTAAAAAACTACTATAGGGAGGTGGTCGTTGGCGGGCCCCTCCTCGTATTGGTCAAAACTTATGTTATGCATATGAATTTGTCAATACTATATAGAACGCCAAGCATATCCATATAAACTATGGATATGCATAGAAATCCATACAAAAGTAAAAAAAAATTATGTATAGAAAAATATACATATATTTATATAAGTGAATCGTATGGATATGGCTTATAGGTATAATACCTATAAGGCATAATAATGTATAACAAGTAAATATACATTGAAATGTGAATGCATTGTATGGATATGGCATATAAATGCCATATATATAGAAATAAATTGTATATCAATGATATAACAATTATAAACCTAGTGAGGGGCGGCACTAGTGAATGAATCGTATGGATATGGCTTATAGGTATAATACCTATAAGGCATAATAATGTATAATATAATAAATATACATTAAGATATGAATGGATTGTATAAATATGGCATAGAAATGCCATATACATAAGAATAAATGGTAGAATTTACCCATATATCACTGAAACACGATATATAAACCTAGTGATAGCTGGCACTAGTACTGTAAACAGGCACGCAATAGTGCGTGGGGTAAAAAACTACTATAGGGAGGTGGTCGTTGGCGGGCCCCTCCTCGTATTGGTCAAAACTTATGTTATGCATATGAATTTGTCAATACTATATAGAACGCCAAGCATATCCATATAAACTATGGATATGCATAGAAAACCATACAAAAGTAAAAAAAAATTATGTATAGAAAAATATACATATATTTATATAAGTGAATCGTATGGATATGGCTTATAGGTATAATACCTATAAGGCATAATAATGTATAACAAGTAAATATACATTGAAATGTGAATGCATTGTATGGATATGGCATATAAATGCCATATATATAGAAATAAATTGTATATCAATGATATAACAATTATAAACCTAGTGAGGGGCGGCACTAGTGAATGAATCGTATGGATATGGCTTATAGGTATAATACCTATAAGGCATAATAATGTATAATATAATAAATATACATTAAGATATGAATGGATTGTATAAATATGGCATAGAAATGCCATATACATAAGAATAAATGGTAGAATTTACCCATATATCACTGAAACACGATATATAAACCTAGTGATAGCTGGCACTAGTACTGTAAACAGGCACGCAATAGTGCGTGGGGTAAAAAACTACTATAGGGAGGTGGTCGTTGGCGGGCCCCTCCTCGTATTGGTCAAAACTTATGTTATGCATATGAATTTGTCAATACTATATAGAACGCCAAGCATATCCATATAAACTATGGATATGCATAGAAAACCATACAAAAGTAAAAAAAAATTATGTATAGAAAAATATACATATATTTATATAAGTGAATCGTATGGATATGGCTTATAGGTATAATACCTATAAGGCATAATAATGTATAACAAGTAAATATACATTGAAATGTGAATGCATTGTATGGATATGGCATATAAATGCCATATATATAGAAATAAATTGTATATCAATGATATAACAATTATAAACCTAGTGAGGGGCGGCACTAGTGAATGAATCGTATGGATATGGCTTATAGGTATAATACCTATAAGGCATAATAATGTATAATATAATAAATATACATTAAGATATGAATGGATTGTATAAATATGGCATAGAAATGCCATATACATAAGAATAAATGGTAGAATTTACCCATATATCACTGAAACACGATATATAAACCTAGTGATAGCTGGCACTAGTACTGTAAACAGGCACGCAATAGTGCGTGGGGTAAAAAACTACTATAGGGAGGTGGTCGTTGGCGGGCCCCTCCTCGTATTGGTCAAAACTTATGTTATGCATATGAATTTGTCAATACTATATAGAACGCCAAGCATATCCATATAAACTATGGATATGCATAGAAAACCATACAAAAGTAAAAAAAAAATTATGTATAGAAAAATATACATATATTTATATAAGTGAATCGTATGGATATGGCTTATAGGTATAATACCTATAAGGCATAATAATGTATAACAAGTAAATATACATTGAAATGTGAATGCATTGTATGGATATGGCATATAAATGCCATATATATAGAAATAAATTGTATATCAATGATATAACAATTATAAACCTAGTGAGGGGCGGCACTAGTGAATGAATCGTATGGATATGGCTTATAGGTATAATACCTATAAGGCATAATAATGTATAATATAATAAATATACATTAAGATATGAATGGATTGTATAAATATGGCATAGAAATGCCATATACATAAGAATAAATGGTAGAATTTACCCATATATCACTGAAACACGATATATAAACCTAGTGATAGCTGGCACTAGTACTGTAAACAGGCACGCAATAGTGCGTGGGGTAAAAAACTACTATAGGGAGGTGGTCGTTGGCGGGCCCCTCCTCGTATTGGTCAAAACTTATGTTATGCATATGAATTTGTCAATACTATATAGAACGCCAAGCATATCCATATAAACTATGGATATGCATAGAAAACCATACAAAAGTAAAAAAAAATTATGTATAGAAAAATATACATATATTTATATAAGTGAATCGTATGGATATGGCTATATAGGCATATAAATGTATAGAATAAATATACCTATAAGGCATATATATATAGTATAACAATGTAAATATACATATGAAATGTAAGAATGCATTGGTAAATGGATATAGTGCACTATATAAAAATGCCATAGTACTTATAGCATAAATTTGTCAAACTATATGCATATATACTATATGCATATAACAATTATAGAAATATACCTAGTGTAGGGGCGGCAGGCATATAAAGTGAAATTGAATCAATGTATGGATATGAATGCTATATAGTAGTATAATACCTATAAGGCATAATAATGTATAATATAATAAATATACATTAAGATATGAATGGATTGTATAAATATGGCATAGAAATGCCATATACATAAGAATAAATGGTAGAATTTACCCATATATCACTGAAACATGATATATAAACCTAGTGATAGCTGGCACTAGTACTGTAAACAGGCACGCAGTAGTGCGTGGGGTAAAAAACTACTATAGGGAGGTGGTCGTTGGCGGGCCCCTCCTCGTATTGGTCAAAACTTATGTTATGCGTAAACATATGATTTTGTCAATACTATAAAGAAAACTTGTTTTGTACATACAAAACTAAATGAATTATATGGATATTGAAAAATAAATGGCATTATATCCATATAATGAAAATATACTTGTATTCTCTTATTATAAGAGAGAATACCGTATAGTTGGTTGGCAAAGACAATTGAAAATACCCGAATTGCAGATGATGGGTTCAAAAACTACTATAGGGTGGTGTAGCAAATAATATGAAGATGATATATCCATATAATGGATATACACTAGTATTCTCTTATTATAATAGAGAATACCATATAAATGGTTGGCAAAGACAATTGAAAATACCCGAATTGAAGTTGACGGGTTCAAAAACTATTATAGGGTGATGTAGCAAATAAAATAATGAAGATATATCCATATAATGGAATTATATGTGTATTCTCTTATTATATGAGAGAGTACCAAACGGTTGATTGGCAAAGACAATTGAAAATACCCGAATTAAAGATATTGGGTCCAAAAACTACTATAGGATGGTCAATGGGCCGGCCATCTACTATTGACGTGACAAAATACTGTCTGTCGGTAGAGAAGATATTAATCCGTCAAATTTGTTTCTTTATTCATTTATGAATATGAGACTTGGCTCCACGGTTAATATTTTAAGCCCAAAGATAATAATGTTGAAACAAAGGCCAAGGTTTCTATTATACATAGAATAACAAATTGTTTCCGAACTTTATCGTTAATCCAAATAAATAATTACAATTGAGGCAGGCTAATAATGATATATATTTTGTATTGATAATCTTGATATATATGTATATTGGTCTGCCATTATCACATACTGAGTTATGTGATAATTCCCTGCGGGGATAAATTAAAAGAGGTGTCCCTATATTAAAAGAAAATAATATATATATATATTATTTTTCTAACGTACATATCATATATGCGCTCGGTTTTATATTATATATTACCAAAGAGTCTTATATGAATATATACAGATAAATTTTAAATTTATCATCAAAATACAAATGATTTAATTCAATATTTTATATTGGTTAAACAAAAATTGTACATGTGTGGATACAATAATGACGTATGTCGAACAAAAAAGATATTTTAGAATGAAATATGCAAATATAAAGAAAATTATTACGTATTACGAAAAAAAATATTGTGTTTTTAACATCAATAATTAAAAAACTTGTTATTATTAGTGGCGGAACAAGTATATATTGTGAAAACAACAAACGTATACGAATGCTATATAAAAATGGCCGTATTCGATAGAAAACAATCTATAAAATTTATATTGCTAATTTCTATTCAAAAATATGAATGAAATATGAATAAAAACATTATTCTGGTTGATCCTGCCAGTAGTTATATGCTTGTCTCAAAGATTAAGCCATGCATGTCTAAGTACACACGAATTAAAAGTGAAACCGCAAAAGGCTCATTATATCAGTTATGGTTCCTTAGATCGTTAACAGTTACTTGGATAACTGTGGTAATTCTAGAGCTAATACATGCAATTAAAACATGAACCTTATGGGACATGTGCTTTTATTAGGCTAAAACCAAGCGATCGCAAGATCGTTATATTGGTTGAACTCTAGATAACATGCAGATCGTATGGTCTTGTACCGACGACAGATCTTTCAAATGTCTGCCCTATCAACTTTTGATGGTAGTATCTAGGACTACCATGGTTGCAACGGGTAACGGGGAATCAGGGTTCGATTCCGGAGAGGGAGCCTGAGAAACGGCTACCACATCTAAGGAAGGCAGCAGGCGCGTAAATTACCCACTCCCAGCTCGGGGAGGTAGTGACGAAAAATAACAATACAGGACTCATATCCGAGGCCCTGTAATTGGAATGAGTACACTTTAAATCCTTTAACAAGGACCAATTGGAGGGCAAGTCTGGTGCCAGCAGCCGCGGTAATTCCAGCTCCAATAGCGTATATTAAAGTTGTTGCGGTTAAAACGTTCGTAGTTGAACTTGTGCTTCATACGGGTAGTACAACTTACAATTGTGGTTAGTACTATACCTTTATGTATGTAAGCGTATTACCGGTGGAGTTCTTACATGTGCTTAGATACTTGTATTTTTTCATATGTTCCTCCTATTTAAAAACCTGCATTAGTGCTCTTAAACGAGTGTTATTGTGGGCCGGTACAATTACTTTGAACAAATTAGAGTGCTTAAAGCAGGCTTCAAATGCCTGAATATTCTGTGCATGGGATAATGAAATAAGACCTCTGTTCTGCTTTCATTGGTTTTCAGATCAAGAGGTAATGATTAATAGAAGCAGTTTGGGGGCATTAGTATTACGACGCGAGAGGTGAAATTCTTGGACCGTCGTAAGACTAACTTAAGCGAAAGCATTTGCCAAAGATGTTTTCATTAATCAAGAACGAAAGTTAGAGGTTCGAAGGCGATCAGATACCGCCCTAGTTCTAACCATAAACGATGCCAGCTAGCAATTGGGTGTAGCTACTTTTATGGCTCTCTCAGTCGCTTCCCGGGAAACCAAAGCTTTTGGGCTCCGGGGGAAGTATGGTTGCAAAGCTGAAACTTAAAGGAATTGACGGAAGGGCACCACCAGGAGTGGAGCCTGCGGCTTAATTTGACTCAACACGGGAAAACTTACCAGGTCCGAACATAAGTGTGTAAGACAGATTGATAGCTCTTTCTCGAATCTATGGGTGGTGGTGCATGGCCGTTCTTAGTTCGTGGAGTGATTTGTCTGGTTAATTCCGATAACGAACGAGACTCAAATATATTAAATAGATATCTTCAGGATTATGGTGTTGAAGCTTATATAGCCTTCATTCATGGTGGCAGTAAAATGTTTATTGTGTTTGAATGTGTTTATATAAGTGGAGCCGTACCTGTTGGTTTGTCCCATTATAAGGACACTAGCTTCTTAAATGGACAAATTGCGTCTAGCAATAATGAGATTGAGCAATAACAGGTCTGTGATGCCCTTAGATGTCCTGGGCTGCACGCGCGCTACAATGAAAGTATCAACGTGTATTTCCTAGACCGAGAGGTCCGGGTAAACCGCTGAACCACTTTCATGCTTGGGATTGTGAACTGAAACTGTTCACATGAACTTGGAATTCCCAGTAAGTGTGAGTCATTAACTCGCATTGATTACGTCCCTGCCCTTTGTACACACCGCCCGTCGCTACTACCGATTGAATTATTTAGTGAGGTCTCCGGACGTGATCACTGTGACGCCTTGTGTGTTACGGTTGTTTCGCAAAAGTTGACCGAACTTGATTATTTAGAGGAAGTAAAAGTCGTAACAAGGTTTCCGTAGGTGAACCTGCGGAAGGATCATTATTGTTTAATATCCTTACCGTTAATAAAAAAATTTGTTTTTATTATAATAATATAATATATTATAGTAATACAAATAAAATATAAATTGCCAAAAATATGATCTTTTATAGATCAAATATAAAATTTCGAACAAGCAAATCGAAATAATAATTGTAATAATAAATATATTATTGCATTAAATAAGAGATAAATAAATAAGCAAAAGCAAACAAATAACAAATTCGAACAAGCAAATCGAAATTATTAAATTTATTTAATATTATTATTATATTGTATATTAAATGCAATTAATTAATAAAACACTGTGTGTATATGGACCATAATATACACGCGTTGCGATATGTATTGTTCATCTCAGTTATGCGCATACATTGGATAATGCAACAACCTAAAATGTACAATGTTGTACCTGATTATTACAGGTTAATGTTTTATATAAATTTCAATATATATCGCTAAAAAAAAGTATTAATACCGTAAATGCCATTTAAAAAATACTTGATATATTATTGGTTATATGAAACTAAGACATTTCGCAGCATTCGTTTTAGGTATAAAAATCAATTTATTGAAGGAATTGATATATGCCAGTAAAATGGTGTATTTTTAATTTCTTTCAATAAAAACATATATGACAAAATTACCAAACCAATATATAAAACTCTAAGCGGTGGATCACTCGGCTCATGGGTCGATGAAGAACGCAGCAAACTGTGCGTCATCGTGTGAACTGCAGGACACATGAACATCGACATTTTGAACGCATATCGCAGTCCATGCTGTTATGTACTTTAATTAATTTTATAGTGCTGCTTGGACTACATATGGTTGAGGGTTGTAAGACTATGCTAATTAAGTTGTTTATATAAATTTTATAATGAAATTTTATAAGCATATGGTATATTATTGGATAATAATAATTTAATTATTATATTATTCATAATATTAACAAATATATGAAAAACATTATCTCACATTAGTAAATAATTTGAATGTGAAAAACGAAGAGAAATATTTTCTTTTTCAATCAAATAATACTGAGAAATGTCTAGCATAAAAAATTTATCTAGAATTGTCTCTTATTAAAGATTAGTAAATAGAAAGCCGTTGACAATATTATTATTCTTCGTTGATTCGTTAGACCAAACAAATGCCATACAAATATATAAAATATATAACGAATTTAATAAAATGTTTTATCATTATATATAAAGAATTAATTGCAAAAAAAGTTATACACAACCTCAACTCATATGGGACTACCCCCTGAATTTAAGCATATTAATTAGGGGAGGAAAAGAAACTAACCAGGATTTTCTTAGTAGCGGCGAGCGAAAAGAAATCAGTTCAGCACTAAGTCACTTTGTCTATATGGCAAATGTGAGATGCAGTGTATGGAGCGTCAATATTCTAGTATGAGAAATTAACGATTTAAGTCCTTCTTAAATGAGGCCATTTACCCATAGAGGGTGCCAGGCCCGTATAACGTTAATGATTACTAGATGATGTTTCCAAAGAGTCGTGTTGCTTGATAGTGCAGCACTAAGTGGGTGGTAAACTCCATCTAAAACTAAATATAACCATGAGACCGATAGTAAACAAGTACCGTGAGGGAAAGTTGAAAAGAACTCTGAATAGAGAGTTAAACAGTACGTGAAACTGCTTAGAGGTTAAGCCCGATGAACCTGAATATCCGTTATGGAAAATTCATCATTAAAATTGTAATATTTAAACAATATTATGATAATAGTGTGCATTTTTTCCATATAAGGACATTGTAATCTATTAGCATACAAAATTTATCATAAAATATAACTTATAGTTTATTCAAATTAATTTGCTTGCATTTTAACACAGAATAATGTTATTAATTTGATAAAGTGCTGATAGATTTATATGAATACAGTGCGTTAATTTTTCGGAATTATATAATGGCATAATTATCATTGATTTTTGTGTTTATTATATGCACTTGTATGATTAACAATGCGAAAGATTCAGGATACCTTCGGGACCCGTCTTGAAACACGGACCAAGGAGTCTAACATATGTGCAAGTTATTGGGATATAAACCTAATAGCGTAATTAACTTGACTAATAATGGGATTAGTTTTTTAACTATTTATAGCTAATTAACACAATCCCGGGGCGTTCTATATAGTTATGTATAATGATATTTATATTATTTATGCCTCTAACTGGAACGTACCTTGAGCATATATGCTGTGACCCGAAAGATGGTGAACTATACTTGATCAGGTTGAAGTCAGGGGAAACCCTGATGGAAGACCGAAACAGTTCTGACGTGCAAATCGATTGTCAGAATTGAGTATAGGGGCGAAAGACCAATCGAACCATCTAGTAGCTGGTTCCTTCCGAAGTTTCCCTCAGGATAGCTGGTGCATTTTAATGTTATATAAAATAATCTTATCTGGTAAAGCGAATGATTAGAGGCCTTAGGGTCGAAACGATCTTAACCTATTCTCAAACTTTAAATGGGTAAGAACCTTAACTTTCTTGATATGAAGTTCAAGGTTATGATATAATGTGCCCAGTGGGCCACTTTTGGTAAGCAGAACTGGCGCTGTGGGATGAACCAAACGTAATGTTACGGTGCCCAAATTAACAACTCATGCAGATACCATGAAAGGCGTTGGTTGCTTAAAACAGCAGGACGGTGATCATGGAAGTCGAAATCCGCTAAGGAGTGTGTAACAACTCACCTGCCGAAGCAACTAGCCCTTAAAATGGATGGCGCTTAAGTTGTATACCTATACATTACCGCTAAAGTAGATGATTTATATTACTTGTGATATAAATTTTGAAACTTTAGTGAGTAGGAAGGTACAATGGTATGCGTAGAAGTGTTTGGCGTAAGCCTGCATGGAGCTGCCATTGGTACAGATCTTGGTGGTAGTAGCAAATAATCGAATGAGACCTTGGAGGACTGAAGTGGAGAAGGGTTTCGTGTGAACAGTGGTTGATCACGAGTTAGTCGGTCCTAAGTTCAAGGCGAAAGCCGAAAATTTTCAAGTAAAACACAAATGCCATACAAATATAATTATATTATATAAATCAAGCTAATTAATATACTTGAATAATTTTGAACGAAAGGGAATACGGTTCCAATTCCGTAACCTGTTGAGTATCCGTTTGTTATTAAATATGGGCCTCGTGCTCATCCTGGCAACAGGAACGACCATAAAGAAGCCGTCGAGAGATATCGGAAGAGTTTTCTTTTCTGTTTTATAGCCGTACTACCATGGAAGTCTTTCGCAGAGAGATATGGTAGATGGGCTAGAAGAGCATGACATATACTGTTGTGTCGATATTTTCTCCTCGGACCTTGAAAATTTATGGTGGGGACACGCAAACTTCTCAACAGGCCGTACCAATATCCGCAGCTGGTCTCCAAGGTGAAGAGTCTCTAGTCGATAGAATAATGTAGGTAAGGGAAGTCGGCAAATTAGATCCGTAACTTCGGGATAAGGATTGGCTCTGAAGATTGAGATAGTCGGGCTTGATTGGGAAACAATAACATGGTTTATGTGCTCGTTCTGGGTAAATAGAGTGTCTGGCATTTATGTTGGTCACTTGTTCCCCGGATAGTTTAGTTACGTAGCCAATTGTGGAACTTTCTTGCTAAAATTTTTAAGAATACTAATTGGGTTAAACCAATTAGTTCTTATTAATTATAACGATTATCAATTAACAATCAATTCAGAACTGGCACGGACTTGGGGAATCCGACTGTCTAATTAAAACAAAGCATTGTGATGGCCCTAGCGGGTGTTGACACAATGTGATTTCTGCCCAGTGCTCTGAATGTCAAAGTGAAGAAATTCAAGTAAGCGCGGGTCAACGGCGGGAGTAACTATGACTCTCTTAAGGTAGCCAAATGCCTCGTCATCTAATTAGTGACGCGCATGAATGGATTAACGAGATTCCTACTGTCCCTATCTACTATCTAGCGAAACCACAGCCAAGGGAACGGGCTTGGAATAATTAGCGGGGAAAGAAGACCCTTTTGAGCTTGACTCTAATCTGGCAGTGTAAGGAGACATAAGAGGTGTAGAATAAGTGGGAGATATTAGACTTCGGTTTGGTATCGCCAATGAAATACCACTACTCTTATTGTTTCCTTACTTACTTGATTAAATGGAACGTGTATCATTTCCTAGCCATTATACGGATATATTTATTATATCTTATGGTATTGGGTTTTGATGCAAGCTTCTTGATCAAAGTATCACGAGTTTGTTATATAATCGCAAACAAATTCTTTAATAAAACGGTGCATTTATGTATTTTTGATTTGAAAATTTGGTATAACTCCAATTACTCAGGTATGATCCAATTCAAGGACATTGCCAGGTAGGGAGTTTGACTGGGGCGGTACATCTCTCAAATAATAACGGAGGTGTCCCAAGGCCAGCTCAGTGCGGACAGAAACCACACATAGAGCAAAAGGGCAAATGCTGACTTGATCTCGGTGTTCAGTACACACAGGGACAGCAAAAGCTCGGCCTATCGATCCTTTTGGTTTAAAGAGTTTTTAACAAGAGGTGTCAGAAAAGTTACCATAGGGATAACTGGCTTGTGGCGGCCAAGCGTTCATAGCGACGTCGCTTTTTGATCCTTCGATGTCGGCTCTTCCTATCATTGTGAAGCAAAATTCACCAAGCGTTGGATTGTTCACCCATGCAAGGGAACGTGAGCTGGGTTTAGACCGTCGTGAGACAGGTTAGTTTTACCCTACTAATGACAAAACGTTGTTGCGACAGCATTCCTGCGTAGTACGAGAGGAACCGCAGGTACGGACCAATGGCACAATACTTGTTCGAGCGAACAGTGGTATGACGCTACGTCCGTTGGATTATGCCTGAACGCCTCTAAGGTCGTATCCGTGCTGGACTGCAATGATAAATAAGGGGCAATTTGCATTGTATGGCTTCTAAACCATTTAAAGTTTATAATTTACTTTATAAACGACAATGGATGTGATGCCAATGTAATTTGTAACATAGTAAATTGGGAGGATCTTTGATCACCTGATGCCGCGCTAGTTACATATAAAAGCATTATTTAATACAATGACAAAGCCTAGAATCAATTGTAAACGACTTTTGTAACAGGCAAGGTGTTGTAAGTGGTTGAGCAGCTGCCATACTGCGATCCACTGAAGCTTATCCTTTGCTTGATGATTCGATAATAAAGATGTTGCAAGCGGGCATAATCATTATGCTTGCTTGCAGCATCGCACGCCACTTTGTTTGTGGTGTGTAAGGTAGGGAAGAAGAAATATAAAAGACCTAAATTGGAAACATCAATATATAAGTAAATATTGAACAAACAAAATGTATCGTCATCTTATTAGTGACGCGATGATAAAGTGGCAAACATATTCCATGTATAAATATTCCTATGGTATTAAAATTCAAGTAAAGAGGACATATATAAAAGTTTGTATATATGGTTCATTCAATGGTAGCAGCGGTTGGTTGGTTGGTGTCTGCTCCTCTTATTGTTCAAAACTTATGTTATGGTAGCAAGTCTATATCGTCATATTATTAGTGACGCGAAAAAGTAGTGGCAAAACATATTCCATGTATAAATAAATATTCCTATGGTATTGAAATTCAAGTAAAGAGGCCATTCAAGTAAAGAGGACTTATATAAATATAAGTATATATAATGGTAGCAGCGCGGTTGGTTGGTTGGTGTGTCTGCTCCTCTTATTGTTCAAAACTTATGTTATGGTAGCAAGACTGTATCGTCATATTATTAGTGACGCGAAAAAGTAGTGGCAAAACATATTCCATGTATAAATATTCCTATGGTATTGAAATTCAACTAAAGAGGACATATAAAATTACTATCAATGGTAGCAGTGGTTGGTTGGTTGGTGGTTGGTTGGCGGCTGCTCCTATTATTGTTCAAGACTTATGTTATGGTAGCAAGTCTGTATCGTCATATTAATTATTAGTGACGCGAAAAAGTAGTGGAAATCATATTCCATGTATAAATAGATTCCTATGGTAATGAAATTTTCAAGTAAAGAGAGGACCATTCAAGTAAGAGGACATATAAAAAGTAAGTATATGTTCCTCCAATGGTAGCAGTGGTTGGTTGGTTGGCGGCTGATCCTCTTATTGTTCAAAACTTATTTTATCAATATGAGTTTGGCAATACAATAAGAAGACCAATCTAATCCATATAAAACTAAATGTATTATATGGATATGCTTAGGAAACCCATATATTCATAAAAAAAATTATGTATAGAAAATTATACATATATCTTTTATATAAATGAATCGTATGGATATCGCCTTATGGTAGGTATAATAACTTTTTAAGGCATAATAATGTATAATATAGAAAATATACATTGAAATATAAATGCATTTTTATAGATATGGCGGCATATAAGTGCCATATACACAAGAATAAATAATAGAATTTACCAATATATAATTAAAATGAGATATATAAACCTAGTGAGGGGCTGCACTAGTATATGAATCGTATGGATATGGCTTATAGGTATAATACCTATAAGGCATAATAATGTATAATATAATAAATATAAATTAAGATATGAATGAATTATATAAATATGGCATAGAAATGCCATATACATACATAAGAATAAATGGTAGAATTTACCCATATATCACTGAAACACGATATATAAACCTAATGATAGCTGGCACTAGTACTGTAAACATGCACGCAATAGTGCGTGGGGTAAAAAACTACTATAGGGAGGTGGTCGTTGGCGGGCCCCTCCTCGTATTGGTCAAAACTTATGTTATGCATATGAATTTGTCAATACTATATAGAACGCCAAGCATATCCATATAAACTATGGATATGCATAGAAATCCATACAAAAGTAAAAAAAAATTATGTATAGAAAAATATACATATATTTATATAAGTGAATCGTATGGATATGGCTTATAGGTATAATACCTATAAGGCATAATAATGTATAACAAGTAAATATACATTGAAATGTGAATGCATTGTATGGATATGGCATATAAATGCCATATATATAGAAATAAATTGTATATCAATGATATAACAATTATAAACCTAGTGAGGGGCGGCACTAGTGAATGAATCGTATGGATATGGCTTATAGGTATAATACCTATAAGGCATAATAATGTATAATATAATAAATATACATTAAGATATGAATGGATTGTATAAATATGGCATAGAAATGCCATATACATAAGAATAAATGGTAGAATTTACCCATATATCACTGAAACACGATATATAAACCTAGTGATAGCTGGCACTAGTACTGTAAACAGGCACGCAATAGTGCGTGGGGTAAAAAACTACTATAGGGAGGTGGTCGTTGGCGGGCCCCTCCTCGTATTGGTCAAAACTTATGTTATGCATATGAATTTGTCAATACTATATAGAACGCCAAGCATATCCATATAAACTATGGATATGCATAGAAATCCATACAAAAGTAAAAAAAAATTATGTATAGAAAAATATACATATATTTATATAAGTGAATCGTATGGATATGGCTTATAGGTATAATACCTATAAGGCATAATAATGTATAACAAGTAAATATACATTGAAATGTGAATGCATTGTATGGATATGGCATATAAATGCCATATATATAGAAATAAATTGTATATCAATGATATAACAATTATAAACCTAGTGAGGGGCGGCACTAGTGAATGAATCGTATGGATATGGCTTATAGGTATAATACCTATAAGGCATAATAATGTATAATATAATAAATATACATTAAGATATGAATGGATTGTATAAATATGGCATAGAAATGCCATATACATAAGAATAAATGGTAGAATTTACCCATATATCACTGAAACACGATATATAAACCTAGTGATAGCTGGCACTAGTACTGTAAACAGGCACGCAATAGTGCGTGGGGTAAAAAACTACTATAGGGAGGTGGTCGTTGGCGGGCCCCTCCTCGTATTGGTCAAAACTTATGTTATGCATATGAATTTGTCAATACTATATAGAACGCCAAGCATATCCATATAAACTATGGATATGCATAGAAAACCATACAAAAGTAAAAAAAAATTATGTATAGAAAAATATACATATATTTATATAAGTGAATCGTATGGATATGGCTTATAGGTATAATACCTATAAGGCATAATAATGTATAACAAGTAAATATACATTGAAATGTGAATGCATTGTATGGATATGGCATATAAATGCCATATATATAGAAATAAATTGTATATCAATGATATAACAATTATAAACCTAGTGAGGGGCGGCACTAGTGAATGAATCGTATGGATATGGCTTATAGGTATAATACCTATAAGGCATAATAATGTATAATATAATAAATATACATTAAGATATGAATGGATTGTATAAATATGGCATAGAAATGCCATATACATAAGAATAAATGGTAGAATTTACCCATATATCACTGAAACACGATATATAAACCTAGTGATAGCTGGCACTAGTACTGTAAACAGGCACGCAATAGTGCGTGGGGTAAAAAACTACTATAGGGAGGTGGTCGTTGGCGGGCCCCTCCTCGTATTGGTCAAAACTTATGTTATGCATATGAATTTGTCAATACTATATAGAACGCCAAGCATATCCATATAAACTATGGATATGCATAGAAAACCATACAAAAGTAAAAAAAAATTATGTATAGAAAAATATACATATATTTATATAAGTGAATCGTATGGATATGGCTTATAGGTATAATACCTATAAGGCATAATAATGTATAACAAGTAAATATACATTGAAATGTGAATGCATTGTATGGATATGGCATATAAATGCCATATATATAGAAATAAATTGTATATCAATGATATAACAATTATAAACCTAGTGAGGGGCGGCACTAGTGAATGAATCGTATGGATATGGCTTATAGGTATAATACCTATAAGGCATAATAATGTATAATATAATAAATATACATTAAGATATGAATGGATTGTATAAATATGGCATAGAAATGCCATATACATAAGAATAAATGGTAGAATTTACCCATATATCACTGAAACACGATATATAAACCTAGTGATAGCTGGCACTAGTACTGTAAACAGGCACGCAATAGTGCGTGGGGTAAAAAACTACTATAGGGAGGTGGTCGTTGGCGGGCCCCTCCTCGTATTGGTCAAAACTTATGTTATGCATATGAATTTGTCAATACTATATAGAACGCCAAGCATATCCATATAAACTATGGATATGCATAGAAATCCATACAAAAGTAAAAAAAAATTATGTATAGAAAAAAATATACATATATTTATATAAGTGAATCGTATGGATATGGCTTATAGGTATAATACCTATAAGGCATAATAATGTATAACAAGTAAATATACATTGAAATGTGAATGCATTGTATGGATATGGCATATAAATGCCATATATATAGAAATAAATTGTATATCAATGATATAACAATTATAAACCTAGTGAGGGGCGGCACTAGTGAATGAATCGTATGGATATGGCTTATAGGTATAATACCTATAAGGCATAATAATGTATAATATAATAAATATACATTAAGATATGAATGGATTGTATAAATATGGCATAGAAATGCCATATACATAAGAATAAATGGTAGAATTTACCCATATATCACTGAAACACGATATATAAACCTAGTGATAGCTGGCACTAGTACTGTAAACAGGCACGCAATAGTGCGTGGGGTAAAAAACTACTATAGGGAGGTGGTCGTTGGCGGGCCCCTCCTCGTATTGGTCAAAACTTATGTTATGCATATGAATTTGTCAATACTATATAGAACGCCAAGCATATCCATATAAACTATGGATATGCATAGAAAATCCATACAAAAAGTAAAAAAAAATTATGTATAGAAAAATATACATATATTTATATAAGTGAATCGTATGGATATGGCTTATAGGTATAATACCTATAAGGCATAATAATGTATAACAAGTAAATATACATTGAAATGTGAATGCATTGTATGGATATGGCATATAAATGCCATATATATAGAAATAAATTGTATATCAATGATATAACAATTATAAACCTAGTGAGGGGCGGCACTAGTGAATGAATCGTATGGATATGGCTTATAGGTATAATACCTATAAGGCATAATAATGTATAATATAATAAATATACATTAAGATATGAATGGATTGTATAAATATGGCATAGAAATGCCATATACATAAGAATAAATGGTAGAATTTACCCATATATCACTGAAACATGATATATAAACCTAGTGATAGCTGGCACTAGTACTGTAAACAGGCACGCAGTAGTGCGTGGGGTAAAAAACTACTATAGGGAGGTGGTCGTTGGCGGGCCCCTCCTCGTATTGGTCAAAACTTATGTTATGCGTAAACATATGATTTTGTCAATACTATAAAGAAAACTTGTTTTGTACATACAAAACTAAATGAATTATATGGATATTGAAAAATAAATGGCATTATATCCATATAATGAAAATATACTTGTATTCTCTTATTATAAGAGAGAATACCGTATAGTTGGTTGGCAAAGACAATTGAAAATACCCGAATTGCAGATGATGGGTTCAAAAACTACTATAGGGTGGTGTAGCAAATAATATGAAGATGATATATCCATATAATGGATATACACTAGTATTCTCTTATTATAATAGAGAATACCATATAAATGGTTGGCAAAGACAATTGAAAATACCCGAATTGAAGTTGACGGGTTCAAAAACTATTATAGGGTGATGTAGCAAATAAAATAATGAAGATATATCCATATAATGGAATTATATGTGTATTCTCTTATTATATGAGAGAGTACCAAACGGTTGATTGGCAAAGACAATTGAAAATACCCGAATTAAAGATATTGGGTCCAAAAACTACTATAGGATGGTCAATGGGCCGGCCATCTACTATTGACGTGACAAAATACTGTCTGTCGGTAGAGAAGATATTAATCCGTCAAATTTGTTTCTTTATTCATTTATGAATATGAGACTTGGCTCCACGGTTAATATTTTAAGCCCAAAGATAATAATGTTGAAACAAAGGCCAAGGTTTCTATTATACATAGAATAACAAATTGTTTCCGAACTTTATCGTTAATCCAAATAAATAATTACAATTGAGGCAGGCTAATAATGATATATATTTTGTATTGATAATCTTGATATATATGTATATTGGTCTGCCATTATCACATACTGAGTTATGTGATAATTCCCTGCGGGGATAAATTAAAAGAGGTGTCCCTATATTAAAAGAAAATAATATATATATATATTATTTTTTCTAACTTACATATCATATATGCGCTCGGTTTTATATTATATATTACCAAAGAGTCTTATATGAATATATACAGATAAATTTTAAATTTATCATCAAAATACAAATGATTTAATTCAATATTTTATATTGGTTAAACAAAAATTGTACATGTGTGGATACAATAATGACGTATGTCGAACAAAAAAGATATTTTAGAATGAAATATGCAAATATAAAGAAAATTATTACGTATTACGAAAAAAAATATTGTGTTTTTAACATCAATAATTAAAAAACTTGTTATTATTAGTGGCGGAACAAGTATATATTGTGAAAACAACAAACGTATACGAATGCTATATAAAAATGGCCGTATTCGATAGAAAACAATCTATAAAATTTATATTGCTAATTTCTATTCAAAAATATGAATGAAATATGAATAAAAACATTATTCTGGTTGATCCTGCCAGTAGTTATATGCTTGTCTC
>NW_023665467.1:307500-308951 GCF_014743375.2 Drosophila subpulchrella | reverse complement strand
CTGTCTGTCTGTCTGTCTGTCTGTCTGTCTGTCTGTCTGTCTGTCTGTCTGTCTGTCTGTCTGTCTGTCTGTCTGTCTGTCTGTCTGTCTGTCTGTCTGTCTGTCTGTCTGTCTGTCTGTCTGTCTGTCTGTCTGTCTGTCTGTCTGTCTGTCTGTCTGTCTGTCTGTCTGTCTGTCTGTCTGTCTGTCTGTCTGTCTGTCTGTCTGTCTGTCTGTCTGTCTGTCTGTCTGTCTGTCTGTCTGTCTGTCTGTCTGTCTGTCTGTCTGTCTGTCTGTCTGTCTGTCTGTCTGTCTGTCTGTCTGTCTGTCTGTCTGTCTGTCTGTCTGTCTGTCTGTCTGTCTGTCTGTCTGTCTGTCTGTCTGTCTGTCTGTCTGTCTGTCTGTCTGTCTGTCTGTCTGTCTGTCTGTCTGTCTGTCTGTCTGTCTGTCTGTCTGTCTGTCTGTCTGTCTGTCTGTCTGTCTGTCTGTCTGTCTGTCTGTCTGTCTGTCTGTCTGTCTGTCTGTCTGTCTGTCTGTCTGTCTGTCTGTCTGTCTGTCTGTCTGTCTGTCTGTCTGTCTGTCTGTCTGTCTGTCTGTCTGTCTGTCTGTCTGTCTGTCTGTCTGTCTGTCTGTCTGTCTGTCTGTCTGTCTGTCTGTCTGTCTGTCTGTCTGTCTGTCTGTCTGTCTGTCTGTCTGTCTGTCTGTCTGTCTGTCTGTCTGTCTGTCTGTCTGTCTGTCTGTCTGTCTGTCTGTCTGTCTGTCTGTCTGTCTGTCTGTCTGTCTGTCTGTCTGTCTGTCTGTCTGTCTGTCTGTCTGTCTGTCTGTCTGTCTGTCTGTCTGTCTGTCTGTCTGTCTGTCTGTCTGTCTGTCTGTCTGTCTGTCTGTCTGTCTGTCTGTCTGTCTGTCTGTCTGTCTGTCTGTCTGTCTGTCTGTCTGTCTGTCTGTCTGTCTGTCTGTCTGTCTGTCTGTCTGTCTGTCTGTCTGTCTGTCTGTCTGTCTGTCTGTCTGTCTGTCTGTCTGTCTGTCTGTCTGTCTGTCTGTCTGTCTGTCTGTCTGTCTGTCTGTCTGTCTGTCTGTCTGTCTGTCTGTCTGTCTGTCTGTCTGTCTGTCTGTCTGTCTGTCTGTCTGTCTGTCTGTCTGTCTGTCTGTCTGTCTGTCTGTCTGTCTGTCTGTCTGTCTGTCTGTCTGTCTGTCTGTCTGTCTGTCTGTCTGTCTGTCTGTCTGTCTGTCTGTCTGTCTGTCTGTCTGTCTGTCTGTCTGTCTGTCTGTCTGTCTGTCTGTCTGTCTGTCTGTCTGTCTGTCTGTCTGTCTGTCTGTCTGTCTGTCTGTCTGTCTGTCTGTCTGTCTGTCTGTCTGTCTGTCTGTCTGTCTGTCTGTCTGTCTGTCTGTCTGTCTGTCTGTCTGTCTGTCTGTCTGTCTGTCTGTCTGTCTGTCTGTCTGTCTGTCTGTCTGTCTGTCTGTCTCTGTCTGTC